>NC_056746.1:65177064-65189564 GCF_019279795.1 Protopterus annectens | reverse complement strand
CTAACAAAACGTTGGGTTGATTTGGCCAGCCTGTTTTATGACAATTTAGAACAAACACATTTTCTAATGGAAGTGCCATATCTAAATCTAAGACTGCATCCACCACATCTTGACATCACAACAAACCACTTACTGAGATACTCTGAATAAATGCATGCTGGATATCAGCCAACTGTTATTTTAGTGTAGGGTACTCAGTGGATCTCCATGGCACAGTGAAGTGTGACTGTCACCAACTTATGAAATTTTAGCAACTCATGTGATGGGGTCAGCATGAACAAAACTTAAGAGTTTATATCAATTAGTAGAGTATGGGATATAAATTATCTATAAGAAGCTGAGTTTAAATCTGACCCCGAAAACAAACATTTGAGCATTTTCTAACATTTCCCAGTGCCATTGGTTTGCTTTGGCACATAGTCAGTCAGTTATTGTAGTATTCCATGATACAACATGAATTTGCATGTTAATTGAAACTGTTTTGTAATCAAAATATTTAAACTGTTGTATTTCCTTGTTGGAGCTTTTCTCCCCGGGCCTCCACTGAAAATGGGCCCCAAGCCCAGTGGACCTCCCCGGTAATCAAATTGAAATAAATAAATAAATAAACAAACAAATAAATAAATAAATAAATAAATAAATAAATAAATAATTAATTAATTACCAATCAAAGATCTATAATGTTGTTTATACTGAAAAAAATAAAAACACTTCTTGCATTTTGCTTACTCAGTTTACATTCCCTTTCTTTACCCTTCACATATATGCATGAGTATATCCTCACAATTATGCTTGCAGATTTCTTAGTACTAGTTGTTAAGTTATTCTATGTTTCTTTAGAGGTACATATCAACTATGTACATTACTCATGAATTTCATTAAAAGTATATATATAGAATCAATAAATACTCATTGTTTCTCTGGAAATTGCACACTATTCACACTTGTAGCATTCTACTTGGATTTTCCAGCAATCTTGTTGACATGGCTCCTAGTGTGTCGTTTATTCCTGGAAGAATTAATGTGCAGGAAGTGTATTGGCCTTCTCATGAAACTGTTTGTTGTTTTCATCCTGCCTGGAATGCCAGCCTTATTAATTATTATACAATGACTGGCCATTGATATTCAAAAACAGCCATGCTGATTGGCCAGCCCAACCAGCATGCCCATTGTAAATCTGAAAATATACCAACGGGACTTTTTCCCATTAGTAGATCTCGTAATTTTTTTACTTTTCTTTTTTTTAAACCAAAAAAAAAAAAAAGAAAATGGAAGACCTGAAACAAACAAGGGAGATGACATAGACAAAAATAAGAGGATAATCAGGTACTTTCTCCAAAACTAAAGAAACTTACCTGATTATCCTTTTATTTTGTCTGTCCCAGCTCTCCCGAACCATCTCCCAGTTTCTTTCCCAATAAATTTAAAAAAAAAAAGCAACAGAGATCTTCCTTTCTCCACTGCTACCTTTGCACAGCAAATTTACTGCATCAGCGTGGGGACACAAGTCCATTATATAAAGACATTATCTAAGAAAAGTAAGTATTTTTTTCTTACATAATGTCATTTTATAATAGCAATAACCCACGGCTTGGTGTGGGCAGTGCTGGATTTACCCACGATTAGCTTTGTTTGGTCACTCGGGCTTCAACCTTGTGACCAAACCACATCAACCATGGGTAAATCTAGCATTACTCACACCTGGCAGTGGGTTAATGCATAATTTTAGAGCTAGTGGTATGGGATTATAATGGAAATACTTGAGGATTCAACTCCAATCAAAGTCATGTATTTTTCAAAACATTTGGGAACACAAATGGCACCCTTTTACATGCAGGTGATGCGATAATTATAACACTTCCCATCAACAGCTATTAACATCAAGGTGTATACATTTACCCAGTTTTGTGGCAGAAGCAGAAATATTCCTCTCAGCCCAGGGATTATTATAAAAGGAGACAGCCACCACATATCCTGAAAACCTGACGAGGTAGACAAATGTATTAGAACAGTACAAATAAATCTTAGAGTCAAAATGTCTGGTGCAAAACCAACAAGACTTTCCCAGTTGACAAGAAGAGTATTCCAACACTGTGGCTTAGTTTAAGTTAATGAAGTTTTTTTAGAATAAAGTGTTAATGTAAATGAGGCATCCCTGTTACAGAGAGGTTCACTTTTGTTCCATCTACCATAAGGATATTTTTAAAAATTTAAAAGTATCAAATTTATAAATGAGGAATTTGAACTTAAATGCTTTGATTGTACAGGGCCATTTTCCTCTGATAAAATTTTTTTTTTGTTCTCTACCATACCTCTCAACCTCTTAGAGTAAGAAATCTGGACAAAGCCATAAAAAAATGGTACAAATAGGGATAAATTTGAAATATTGCTCTTACAAACTTAGAAATGTGATAGAATAACAGGTTTTGAATTAGAACAAATTTTCTGAAGGATAAGAAGTCTAAAACTCAAATGTCTGTCATTATTTTCTAACTTCAGTTTTCAGTGATTTGCCACTAATTTGCCAGAAAGCCACAATTTTATTAAAAATAGACCAAACATATAAGGCAAAAATCTGGACATTCTGCGAAAATCTGTACAGCTGAGAGGTATGTTCTTTACACAGTAATGCCCTACAATCTCTAAACTGGTTAGAACTCCCTAACTACCTTGACTACCTCTAACTAACTACCGCTCACAAATTAATATTTTATCCAGAAAAATGCCCTGCCTTATCTAACATCCTTCCCCCTTACATCCCTAACTGATCTCTGAGATCTGAACACCAAAACCTAATCTCCATTCACAAACCTAAGCATCCCGCTGGCCAGCTCCTACTCTCATTCTCTCTTGGTAGAAAATGGAACTCCCTCCCACCTTCTCTTAGGACCATGCCTAACTCTGACTCTTTCAAGACCCATCTTTTCTTACACTTATCCTCCAAATGGAAATGTCCTTGCTTTCACCCAGTATAAATCCTAGAAACCTTCTCCACCTTGACCTCTATTCTCAAGCACCAATCTACTATATACTCTCTTAATTTCATTCTATGTTCCCCCTATATGATTATAGCTGACTTTCAGTTGACTGTAAGTATGTAAATACTGTAAGTATGTAAATACCGTTCATATGTAAAAAAAAAAAAAAGTTTTACCTTTTTACTTTGCAGACTCTACATCTTGGACATTGTACTTTTATGATTGTATTTTATGTAATCCTTACTGTATTGCCTACTACTGTATCTCACATATTCCTAACTGTTTGTGACATTGTATTATCATCCATTACTGTATGTAACCTTGATTGTACTGTTTTTGGAGCTTTTCTTCCCGGGCCTCCACTGAAAATGGGTACTTCTTGGCCCAGTGGACTTCCCCGGTAATCAAACTGAAATAAATAAATAAATAATAGACATGTTTGAAAAATTGTGAATGTCGAACATTAGAAGTCATTTAGAAACATAATGGTCCAGTGAACAGAAAGGAGAAAATATTTATAATTTAAATGCACAATAAAGACAAAATTAAAAAAAAACATGTCTATAGAAAATAGATATGGATAAAGGATGGTTGAAACGTGGACAACCATTGTTGCTATGGATAATGCTGAATACATCAACAGAATGTTAAATATGCGTAAAGAAATGGACGTTTTACTAAATGCATGACACACTTCATGCATTTTATGAATTTTGTGTGGTTTCTAATTGTTATTCCTAAAATATGTGTGATTTGTAAGGTGTATGTAATTAAGATGAATCCAGGACTGAACCCATTGCCTTAATGATAGAGAAAATGCAGAAACTTGTTCTTGTCAGGTTATCCTTATATGTGAATGGCACTTTTGACTTGATAGACAAGCTCTGCACTGTTTTAATACATCCAGGGGAACTTTTTGTCACTTTGTATATCAAATCCATTTGTACTGTGATATGCCAAGCAAATGGAATATTCCAGATCACAAAATTCAGTATGGGAAGGGTTGGCTGATTGAAGATAAGTAGTTTATTATACAATGTTTTCTGTCCCTGACTTTGAAGAATAATTACTTTTAGTTTCATGAACATTTTGTTTTGAAAAACACCAGGTGTGGCAATGGTAGTTTATATAACACCATCTTTTGCCAATATTTTTGTGGCACAGTGGGTGGAACCGTGTGCATATTATAGCATATAAACTCCACATTCTGCAATGAATCCAAAAGGTATAGCTGATCTCTATTATATGTAAAGGGGTGCAGGAGATATGCTGAGTATTTTTTAAATATCCTGAAAAATACTGTCTCCTTGCAGTTTACCTTGTAGCTTTTGAATACATGCGTATCATATACAGATATTGAGGTTTATAAAGTGTCAATGTCTGGGGATATTGGTACATGTTTGTTGCACATACCATGTTAGAGTAATAGTTAAGACAATAGAAATCCCAATAATCCAGAGCTGAATTTAGTAATGAAATAAGTTGTAGGAATGTCTCACATTTTGTATTGAGGATAAAGGATTTGTAGGTAACTTTATTCTGCTTAGAGTTAATACAGTGATTTGTGGTGATATAATCAACTGGTATACCAAATATCCACCTGCTGTTTACAATATTATGTTACCTCAGCACATGATAATAGAAGTCCAATGTCCAACATTGCTACAATTTACTGTGGGTACACATAATAATAAAAAGATTGTTGAAAAGATGGTGACATTCAAGGGGCATATGAAATGGTTAAAAAAGCATTTAGTGAGAAAAAACAATTTGCAGGCTTTCATCAAAAGAGGTGAAGAACCTAGAACAGATGATAGATAATCAGAATAAAAGGTACCTGTCATTATGGTTTGTATAAAGCATGTACATTTATCACACAGAGCTCCTAAAATGCACAAATGCCTAAATCCATGTAAACAGATAAGAAAATAAATAGTGTATGTGGTAACAATGAAATTTTGACTTGTTTGAGTGGCAATGTAGTTTACATGGACACTTGTTCTAACTATGAAACATTCTATATTGGGAGTCTGCAGTAGAACCACTTTATCCAATAAGAAGTAAAGATGAATATAATGCCTTTTATAGACACTCTAAGGTTTGTCTGGGTTTTAGAAAATTCGTGTTTTATGTACTTGCAAGTGTTATTATTTCAGACAGGGTTAGTGATGTTGAAAAAAGAATAATAGTAGAGAAGCTGCCAGTACCTCCCTGGTCTAAAAAATGTATAAGTATTAAGTCCGAATTGAAATCAAAGTGTTTAAAAGTTGGCTATGCCCATACAATCTTGAATAGGCCTTATGTCATAAGCTTGGTCAGGCCTTGATATTACATGGATGGGAGCCTGCCTGTAAGTAGTATGTGCTGTTTTATTTTTCATAAACTGTTATATATGTAAATGATGGGTCTACCTCAGAAGACTGAAAAAAACAAAAGACTGAATCTCAAAATACTGAAAACTTAAAATAATGAAGCATGGAATTTACACCTTATTCAGTGTTGTGCAATCTTGGAGTTGGTATATGTAATTAGCAGGGGATGCGGGGGGCTGGTTGTAGGGGGTCTTGCCGCTTGTATTAAAATGTTTTCAGTATTTTGAGTTTACATAATTTTGAGATTCAGTCTTTTGGTTTGTCAGTCTTCTGAAGTAGACCCTTAGATGACATATTAACTGAGGTCCCATCTACCTGAGTTGGTGATAGCACAAGTGAATATAAAAGATTCCATGGTAGTTATTAAAAAGAGCACAGAAAGTTTCTCAGTATCCTGCTCAAATTTCCGCAAGACAGTATGAATAACTCATTAGTTTTCCCCCACAATGAGGCCACTGCCCTTTTAGGACTAACACGGTAAATAGATGGTAAATGCAAATAAAATATGAATCTGATTTCAGCATTTTTTGGCTTAACACTGACATTTTTTATTGATTGCTTTATATCATGTGACGCTGTAGGCTGCTATTTAATGTACTTGTGATGGTCCATTTATTGTCTGGAGAAGGTCAAAATCTTTGGTAAGGGGTACACGCACTCACCACTTTTTATTGCAAAAAAAAAAAAAAATATATATATATATATATATATATATATATATATATATATATATATATATATATATAGTTTGCAGTGATCATCCAGTCTCTGCATCACATTTATTCTATATTTATCTGAAAGGGTGTCTGTCAATGTGTTGAACTGAACTTTATTTGACAGTGTGTTCAGATGCATAACGCAATTAAATTCACTCGTGTGTGTGTGTGTGTGTGTGTGTGTGTGTGTGTGTGTGTGTGTGTATGTGTGTGCATGAATATATATATATATATATATATATATATATATATATATATATATATAGATACTACTGAAAACTTCTGAATTATTAAAAACAAAAAACAAAAGCCAATGAATAGATGCTGAGCCAACACTGTTATTTGCTGAGCGCTTTTGTTTGCTTTATTGATAACAATCGAAATTCATCAGAGCAAAATTTGATGTTTTTGCAGTACTGTGCGAGCTTTAAACAGTGTAGCTGGTATAAAAAATGCTTCACTATGATTGGTAGATAGACTACGCTAATGCAGTAGCATTTGCACTAATGAGAGACACTGCTGTGAAACAAAAGGTTTTATCTGCTAACATACTGCCCCTAGGGGGTGTGCTGTGCCACAGCAGTGTCTCTCATTAGTCCAAATACTACTGTATTAGCGTAGTCTATCTACTAATCATAGTGAATCACATTTTGCTCTGATGAAGTTCGATTGTTATCAATAAAGTGAATGAAAGTGCTCAGCAAATAACAGTTCTGGCTCAGCGTCTATTCATTGGTTTCTGTTTTTTGTTTTTAATAGTTCGGAAGGTTTCAGTAGTATAGGTTTATTTCTTCATAGTCTTATCCGGTTTTGTATATATATATAAACTATATATATATATATATATATATATATATATATATATATATATATATATATATATATATATATACATGGATTCACTTTATAACCTCGAAATGATGAAATATCGAATTTCAGTATCTCGAGACTATAAAACCAAATCCACAAAACACCGACAAACAAAAACCGCGAAACCACATAACCGAAAACACCGCACACACTACACTAAACCTACAACACAACACCCACATCACAACATAAACAAAAAAAAACACACATACACAACTCACACTGCGCCCCCCACACCCCCTACTTATAAATACTAACTCTGAGATCGCACAAACACAACACAAAAGCTCACTCACACACACACATTCTCTAATCCCTCACACACACTCTAACTCAGACTCAAAACCCTTACAAAACGCTCACTTACCTGACATAACACCTACATCCACACACGGCACCGCGCACCAACAAAACACAAACCCGGACATTACGTAGCGCAACTTCATAACCGCAAATTCTACATATATTCGAGATATGTGAAATTCGCGATTATGGCCGTTCGCTATTTGTAACATTCGACTTTATAGCTTCGAGATACTGAAATTCGACATTTCAGTATTTCGATGTTATAAAGTGAACCTATATATATATATATATATATATATATATATATATGTGTGTGTGTGTGTGTGTGTGTGTGTGTGTGTGTGTGTGTGTGTGTATGTGTGTGTGTGCGCGCGTGTATGTGTGTGTCCATGCATATATCTATATATCTCTCTCTATATATATAATATAAATGTGTATGATTGTATCAGCAAACTGTGAATGCTCATAAAAGCAAACACAAAGTGATCATTTGCAAAATGTTCCAACATTAACATGCAAAAACAATAAAACAATTTTTTTTTTTAATTTATTTTTTTTTTTGCAGGAATGCTAGCACCTCTGCATATATGGGTTTATGTTTATATACCTTATTTATTGAGGGAAATGGGGTAACTATATCTCTCACATACAGTGCTTGTTTCAGGATTTAGTAACTGTCAGTATACATGAGACAGTTGATAAATTCCCTCAGGATGCCCATGTTCACCAGGCTGGCCACAGAGACAGCAGAAAAGTGCCTATCAATGGTTTTGTTTTTTGCTATGGGTTTAATCAGGGAGAAGGGTAGGGAGATTTAACTGGATTGGGACAATACCACACAGACAAGGAATGGATGCTATAATCTGTATGGGTTGTAGCTATCCAGCAACCTGATGGTGCTCTGTTTTGAAAGCAAATGCTCATACAGCAGCTGGGAAAATGGGGAAGGTGGCAGAGATAGTTATTCTAAGGGAAATTTTAACTTGATAACCTTTGCATCAATGCAAGGTACTGCTAGCTGCCACTGTGGAGAACACCCTAGCACAAATATTGGGCTTATATAGAATCAGAAAAACAAGTTTTACAACAGCAATGCCTACAGAAAAATTAGGAAAACACACAATAAGCTTTCACCCAACAGTCCCCAACACACAGGTTTGCTTCAGCACACTTCTCCCACAAGAGTTTAGTCATACAACCCTCTTAATATAAAAATGATTTTTCAGGCTCAAGTACAGGGAAGATTATCTTTTTCACTGAAGAAGGCATTCAGCCGAAACCGGCTTGAATTTTTGATTAACTGTTGGGGCATTTGTACGTCCTATTATATTCATACAATATATTTACAATAAAGCGTTGGACTATCAATGCTGGCCGTTTGTGTTCTTTACATTTGGTTTGGCCGTGCATGCTGTACGTGTGAGGCATGGTGTTTGGCTTGTCAAGTACAGGGAAACCACATGATCTAGATACTACTATCCTGTAAAACTAACAAACACAATGTAATTACGTGCTACTGCAACAGTGGAGAGAGTTTAGCTTTGAATCTGTATTAAAGTTCTAGAAATGTAACAATTAATACAGGATTCTTATGATTGTGTTAAATATAATCATTCCATCCCAGCATTACTTTCTCTATATAAATATATGTTTCAGTTTTTAAATCAACCTTCCTGAGCAGATGAGTGTTGCTGCTGCAGATGTTGGTAGTAACCAATGCCCACACCATCTCTAATTTTTCTACTGCCATCATATTTTGTCTCATAGTCATCCCTATGGATGGAGAGGGGAGATGTTCTTCATTTGGCATTAAAAGGATAATTGATGGACACATGAGCAACTGAATTATGCTTCACACTGACTCTTGCATATCCTATCATACCATTTGCCCTCTTCTTGAAATGTATTAACATGTGGATTATTCCACTGACTGCATTAATATCTAGTGCAGCTTGATTCCAGGTGTTTGCCCTCACAACTTTTTTGGGTCTCCCCTTTACGAAATAGATGTTTGCCAGATGTCCTAAAAGCTGCCAGCTGGATGCGTTTTTTCTCAATGTTGAAGGTGTCCATTCTTTACCTTGATCTTCTGTTCTACATCATTACTGCACATAAAAAGAAACATGCCACAGTCATAAACAAAACAACATTAGATGTAATCATTGAACAACATAGCAATGAAAGTGTCCCTGCCTTCTTCCTATAAAAAAGTTAGGCAGCACAACCCCCATAATTATATAAATGCAAAATATCGGACCAGTCAAGCAAAGCTGTGCTACTAAGGTCTGTGGTATCATGAATGCATTCAGAACAGTAATGCAATCAATTTGTTAACAGACTCATGCTTCTTCAAACCCCAACCATTGCCTTGTATTCATAATACTGTTATTTTTTTCTTCAGTGACACTCAGAAATTTTCAAGTAAGCACATATATGTTTAGACAACAACACATCCTGCCATTCCAGTATTTTACAATTAAAACACTGTATTTCTATCATGTATGCACAATTACTGCATGGCACCATATTTTTTTGCAGTGATTCCTAATCATATTGACTGCTGTTGTCATAAGTTTTAATTTACAAATGACAACTTTACAGTATTAACTAAAGCCATCATACCAGTCTCATCATATATTTAAAACAAAACATTTAGTGAGGTGAGCTGACTAATTTTGAATAATTTTTCATATTCATTTTCTCTTTTTCCGTTATGTTTTCTTACTTTAAAAAGTCTACAGTTTCCAAAGTTATTTGTCACTTAACTTGAATAACCAAAAGTTAATATGGTATTGTTAAACTATTCCACATAAACTCAGGTCCATTTACACATTTTGTATGCAAATTAGGCACATTTATGTTTATTTCTATAAATTGCAGTAATGCAAGAATGTATATGATCACTTATGCATGTGAATCACTCTTGACTAATCATGAATGTGACTCATTTTGGCATGAATATGCTGGGGACAGTGGTGGTGTCCACAATAGTGCTCAGCAGTCCCCAGCATGCAATGAGAATATATGGATAGCCTCGGATATGGCCAAAGTTAAATATGTTTAGAAAATGCAAAAAACTGGGTCATATACATGAGAGTTTGCATAACCATAAAGTATAATCCTTGCCTGGTTAACATCATCTGGCACACCTTCCTACCTCAAAGCACTCAAAGTTGATATTCACACATGTATGAATACTTATTTCTGCAAAAAGACCCCCCCACACACACACACACCACACACACACACACACACACACACACACACACACACACACACACACACACACACACACACACACAAAACATTAATATTGCTGTTCTGTTGTATGAGGCATGTATAAATAACATTCAGGTATAATACATCTAAAATGTAGCAGTTATAAGTAAAATAAAGAAAATAATGATTGCATACTATTTTATCCACCATATAAATCAAATGTGAATATGCTCCTTTAAAAAAAACTAAAAGCATGTATATGACAAAGCATTTTTGTTAAACTATACTTACCAATAATAACAGTACCTGGTCTAATGCTCCTGCTGGTAACTGGGCTTGGTTGAGGTGTTGTCATACCCCAGAGACAGTGGTTTAAGTCTTCAGCCCTGTGCATACCTTCTTCATTCTGGTTCTGAAGCATCAAATGATGGCAGTACTTATGAAGGCACAAGGCCACGCTCTGAGCAGGACAGATAAGGAAACCAAAATTATGGTCTACCTTCTTAATGACTCATGCCTGGATATGATCCAGGCAAGCATGGGGTGGGGGATGAGTGGAAGAAGATTGGCTAGAGAGATATCACCCTCTCTAGCCAACAGTGATGCCATAGGTATGAAAACCTACAGAAATGTAGACCCTGGGTTGATCAGGTAGAGGTAAGAAGGCCAGAGTTCTACAGTAAATATAACTTTTTTTTCAAATTATTTGGTAATATTAAAGATAAACATACAGTATACAAAGTGCACAAACCTGAAACTATTTACTTGAAAAATATATGTGTAAATGCAAATCTGGATCTATAATGCTATTATAATAATGCAAAAGCATAAACTTATATGTACACAGCAGTACATCAGTATACAGATATATTGAATGTTTATGTGATAACAAAATTGTCTATATAGATATAAATGTAATATCTGTATGAGTGAAATAATAATGTACAAATATATGTCTGTAAGTCTCATATATACATCTGTATGAGTACACTTAAATCTTTTCATGCATGAATGTATGCATTTATACAGAAACCAGAAAAGTTTGCATGGCCATATAATTTCATTTAATATTGCATTACTTCAGGTAGTAGTTAAAGTGCACGCAGATAGTTTTTGAAAATAAAGGATTTTGTTTGTGGACTCCAGAAAAATATTTATTACCATAATAATTGCATAAAACTGTCATTTCTTCCACAATACTAACTGCACTTACAAGATGACAGAACTCAATCAGGCACCACACTCTAGTTAGAGTAGAGGTTGGGGATGGGGGGATTGTAGCATCAAATAAATGACCAGTACATACTTTAGTGAGAAATGACCAGTTGTGTTACTCCTTATTACTTCTGTATCCATGTTTAAACCATCCCCTTATATGATTAAAATTGATAGACAGAGAACTATCAAAGCACACCTTTTATAGAGCTAAGGAACTGAAAGCTTCCTTGAATTGCTACATTTTCTGGATGTGTACACTTTCTGACTGAACCTGATTCACTGAAGGTTTATGCAAACCATAACATTGTAATGCATTCCCTCCAAGGAAGCTCTGGAACTTTGCATTGTAACTATCACTGGGGAGAGCCTAATCATTTTGATAGAATCAAATTATGCTCTCACATTTCAAACAAATGTTTGTATCTCCTGAGTCATAGAGGTTATTAAAGAAGTTTGAATGTCAAATTCTTCAGCACAGACTATTTTTATAGTGATGTTATCCTTTAGGTTGTAGGTTTTAAAATGGATTTTATAAGCCATAGTAAACATTGCATTTTGTAAACAGCTTACAATATCTCAATTTGTAAACATACCATCAGCAGTATTGTGTTTATCCAACTGACAGCTTTCATATGCGGCACTTGGTTGTCAAGATGTTTAGAAAAAACATGAAATTTATGACAATATAAATAAATATTGCATGAACAAAAATTAACATGTCATTACCTGCACTTAACAGAGGCAAAATATTGATATGGTTGTGTTTATGATTGTGTAAGCTTTCAGATGAAATATGTTAATACTTTGTATGTAGCATAGTT
>NC_056746.1:64813814-64849274 GCF_019279795.1 Protopterus annectens | reverse complement strand
ACATTGCCTCATGTACACACACAAGCCTCTCCGCCTACCACCCAACACTACAACCTGTGAGAGATGCACTTATCTAGCCAAACTGGAGGTAAAGGTCTCTCCAATGAAGCCTGACCCTGACTGCCATGTGGAGAAGGTACACAGTCGCACAACACCACACTCATCACATAAGTCTCACTGAATCTACCTCACCATTAACTGGGAAAACTACTCGTGTACCAACACATTAGCTCAACAGTTTCTTGAATTCATAAACACCACTGCCCTGACTCAACATATCCACACACCCACCAGGGGCAACAATATCCTAGACCTAGTCATTACCAACATGAGTGACTGGTTCTCCACACGTGAAGCCAACTCCTCGTTGGTCTGATCAGACCATTTGCTGAGCACCATTGATATCCACATCCCATACCTACCCCCCATTAAGGGAACCACAGTATAATATGTCTACAAGGCCAACTACATGCTTCTTAAGACAGATGTGGTGGACTTCGTGATACCCATGTAGATGGACAGTACTGTTACAACTGCTGAATCCTACACAAATGCACTCTATAAGCACTTACAGGAGTGCATGGCTTGTGCTATCCCAAACATAACCAGGACGTTATACTCCTAGTTAACTAAACCAATCTGGTGATCCCCTGCCATAAACATATTGTACTACAGGAAGAAGACACTGTTGAAAATGAGAGTACAATACCATGCATGGAGGAGATCCCTGGCCAACCTCAGTAAGAAGGTGAGATCCCTTATAAGATCTTCCAAAGCTAGCTATTAAAACTATAATGCAACTAATACCAACAACAACCATAAAGCATTCTATAGCTATGTCACATATCTCGATGTCAACAACCAGATCTGCTCTGAGTTACAGCACAAATGCATGAACATTACAGAAACAATTGATATTGGCAACATCCTGGCAGATCCCTCTCAAAGCTGCACACTCTAAAGGCAATATCACAGCATCCATGGGACTGGACAACATCCCAGGCTGTGTTTTACATGAACTTCAGATCATACTCTCTCCCCACCTACACACCATGTTCAATAACAGCCTCACATCAGGCATAGTGCCTCCTGAATGGCACACAGCAACAGTTATCCCACTCCACAAAGGTGGCAATAAAATGGACCATGGGACCTATTTCCCTATAGGCCTGACTAGGCTGGTCTGCAAGGCTATGGTGCACATCATGGATCACTGTCACAGAGACATTGGGTACCTCCCAACCTTTGACCCCTCCCTGTTTGGCATTGTTAAGGCCGGACCATGCCTCCTAAACCTGGTGGACTTCTTAGAGACAGTTACCAAGGCATTAGATGAGGGTAAGGAAGTCCACACAGCCTACCTAGATCTCTCATAGGCTTTCAACATCATTCCTCCTTCTGGTATTATCAACATACCCATCTGCCTGAACATTAACCCCTACGTTATGTGATGGTTTGCAAAGTGGCTCACGGACAGAACCCACACAGTGGGAGTTGCATACCCTAGGTCTGACTGTATACCAGTTACAACTGGCGTCCTCCAGAGCTCAGTCCTAGGACCCTTCATGTTCGGTATATATGTCTCTGGCATACAGACAAGCACAGGAGGGCTTTAGCTGAAAAGGTTTGCAGATGACTGCAAACTAGGGGACATAATTGTTTCCCCAGCTGTTACAGACACCCTCTGGAAGGGTGGCACTGAGACGGATACCTGGTGCTAATATCATGGCGTCAAGCTGAATGCCTAAAAGTGCATAGTCATCCCCATTGGATGTAACTAATTACCCGCGGACTACCACATATGTGCTAGTCCCCTACATACAGAAAAGGTAATAGGGATCCAGGAAACCCAGTAGATAGCAATCTCTCCTTCAATACCCATAATGACAAGGTGGTTAGAATATCCTTCTACATGGCCCCCCTATTCTCTAATGGGTTTGCATCCAGATCAGTGGGGCCATTGTGACTTTACACATGTCATATTAGACCCATTAAAGGATACAACACCCCATTTGGGATATACCTTACAAGACAACTGCAACAGCTTGGAAGACCACACCAGTACCACACCAAGATGATTACTGACCTCAAACAGATGACCTATGCAGCCCAACCTACGAAACTCCAGCTGTACTCAGTTGCATACCACATACTCACAGGTGATCTCTGCTTGACATACAAGGTCCATGTCCAACCATGTATTGCTGGATATGCTCCACCTAAACAGAAGTCCCTGAGAGCCACATGCTCTAGGGATATACCCCTAACCACAATGATGAGTAGGACGTGCTGGATGGATAGATTCCTGACCCGGACACTCCCTATGCTTTAGAACATGATTCCAATGTACATTAGGCAGAGCCCCTCATGAGCACTCTTCAAGGGAAACCTTGACATGTGGATGGGAGACAGACATGTACCCCAGGGATCACTGCAGTGGCTCTGCTGGACAGAGGCACAGTGAACTATTGGCTCTGCCGTTCAGAGGCACAGGAAAACAACCTATGCGGGTGGCAAAAGCCAACACACGCTAGCTAGGCTTACAGATACCCTTGGTAAGACAGCCTAGTACCTACCTTTGCACATATTACATGTCTTATGTGCATGGATAGTTAAATAGCTCTTCCATTTTACTTTGCTATCATGCTGATAAAGTGTTGGCTCACTAAAAGACATATGTATCCTGTTATTGTGTATTGTAAATGCCAATTGACATAACTAATGCTTGCCTAACATTACAGTAATGCTATGTAGCTTGTAATACATATCTGCCTACAATACTGTACATTACACAGTTATTGGCACAGTATTGCACAATGCAAATCATACTCGCACAGTGGCCCAACCTTCCACATGTTATTCTCTGTAATACACCCATACATATGGCTACAGTTACAATATATCAACATATACTATCCCCTGTTATAGCACATACTTGTTGGACCAGCCCTGCTACTGACATCGGCTGGTGAGGAGTATTTCTGTTCAAAGCCCTTATATAGCATCCCTTGTGGTGTATGCGGTGTTTGCCTTGTGACCTACAGCAGTAGACACAAATACTACAAGCATTACTATGCTCAACAATACATCACTACAAGATAACTGTTTCCACTATATGGATTGCATGCACTTTAAATACTACAGAATAGTACTACATACACAGACATACTGACTGTTCTACATACCTTATTAGTAACCCGAGGTGTCGTTAACTGTTGATTCAATCCTTTTCAGTTTGTGTTTCAATGTTCTTTGTAACATTCCTCTGGTATATACAGATGGTTTGAATGTGTGATAACACATCCTTTTCTAGTTACATATCGGTAACATGTGGTATTCTGTCCACCAATTGCTGTTCCAAAGTAGTTAATTGGATGCACATCAGCTGTGCAGCTACTCCATTAGCCAATACCATGGCAACAGTGATGTATAAGTGAGCACTCTTTTGGGGCATTTTCTGTTTGCCTTACTTTTGAGGGAGATGGCCTAGATGTGTTATTGCGATATATTTCAACAGCTATATGGAGACACACAGAGATATATTAGCTTCATAACTCCTGTGGACTGTGTGTAATGGCTAGATGATTTAGTTATACATGTGAGTACATCTTTTATATTTCGGAGCAGTGCTACTTATGCAGGGTTTGTTTGTACCTGACACTTCTGAAGATGTTTAAGTCTGGCAAAGATGTTTGGCCAGCTCAAGGTCGTATGGCTATGCATGAACTGCTATGTGGTGTACAGTGTGCTCAACAGACATACTTGATTTGGTGTACAAGTGTAGCATACTGTGTTGTTACTCACTAATTGCTAACACATCCCGGTGTACACACAACCCTCTGTAACGGGACTAGTGCAAACAAACCCTATTATATCAGCAGCTGTTCCATTGTATAACAGCAGCTGTTTCACATAGGCCCATGTTAGTGTGTCTCTGACAAGGTATGTTAAGGCTTCTGCAGATGTCGTACAGTGTGTGAATGATTTGTGATGTTATTACAGTTTGTATTGTAATATGTCTGGGGTGATGTTGGTGGTTGTGTTTAGCAGATGCAGGTGTGTAGGAACTGCTTTTATACATAACCACTATGTGCATGAGGGTTCCTTCCCTATTTGAACACCTATCCTTTAGTGGACTAATACAATGGTAATTGCAGGCTGATTCATTAAGGCACTGTTATGTGGTTCCTGTATAGCATGCAGGTGATATTCCTTGAATCCCTTCGGTAATACATCTGAATGTAATAACGTATTGCTACATGATAGCTGTGTATATCTGTCATAGGTATTTGCAGTCATCGTAGTTGTGTTGGGGACTGACCCTCTTCTAGGGTTGCCACCTTTTCATATGGTCATAATCGGACCTTTTTGGGACACACATCTGATTTTACAGGCTGACACAAACTCACAGTCAGTACAAGGGCTAGAACTTTCCTTTCTTGCCTAATTATAAGCTTATTCTTGTAGCAGTTTAGTTGCTTATCCTGTTTCCTGTAACATGTAGGTATTTTAGATACAGAAATAACTATTGTATGCAACTATTACAGTACATTTGGGACATAATTATGTCCTACAATCCCAGGACATTTGCCACGTTTAATATATTTGGTCAGGGCACAACCGACCAAAGAGGGAGTGTCCCTCGCAAAGTGGGACAGGTAGTAGCACTATCATTGGCTCATGTCCATAGCACATATTTGTAATAGTGTATAGGCATATACTCTCCATATCCTTTGTTCATAAAGTTTGGTAGTGGCAGAATGTGTGATTGATATGGTCTATGTTATACACATATATGAACACTTCAACCGCTGTATATGGGAGACCTACGGAATCCCAAAACCACAGTGTTCTGATGCACACAGTACCGGGACCTGACTCCCATACCCCACATTACCGACATCGACAGTAACTCGTGAAGGTAACACGAACATGGAACACACACATGCACACACAGACACACTGCTACCCAACACATCCAAACAAACTATCCTATACTACGTATGAGCAGGTGGCCAAGCCCCCCTACACCCTCCATATAGGTTGTCTGCGCCACCCACACCACCCCCTCCTTTAATATTCTACATCCTAGGTCGCGCATACAGATGCACAAAGCTAACCCACAACCCCACATTACAGTCCCCCAAGAACACACACCACACACAGAACACACACTTACACACACTACAGCCCTAAGAAACACACGTAAACACAGTAACCTACCCAAACTGCAACACCAAAAGCACTGACTAACTGTCCATTAACATCGTGAGATTACACCTCATGCATCTGGGGTTTCAGTACTGTGTTCTTTCGGACCTTAAGCCTCAGGATTACGTGCATTGATATGTAAAGCAGTCGGTATGTGGTAGGTATCCCATTTATAGGTACCTCCATGGTTATGTAGATGTTGTTAACCTATCTATATATCTACATATATATGAATATCCCCATATATCGACATATCTCTCTCTCTCTCTCTCTCTATATATATATATATATATATATATATATATATATATATATATATGATGTATATATATATATATATATATATATATATCTATATATATATATATATATATATATATATATATATATATATATATATATATATATAAAACATGCACCTTTCATTGGGTACATGCCAGTTTGTCCTATTTCAACTCATTCCTACCTTTTGTGTTTTATCCTGTCAGTATACACGACTGACATCTCAGGTAGCTTAGTGGTATGTTATTGTAATGAATGTGTACATGGTTGCGTGTTCTAATCCTGGCAGTGATATCTTACCTCTCAGAGCAGGCACTGGTAGTGCAAGTGTGATTAACGCACATTTCAGTGGTTGTGTGTTCCACATGTTTATTATTATGTAGAGAATTACCTATATATGCAAGCTGTGTTTAAGGTATACTATGTAACATGTAAACATCTGTGAAGATTCCTGTCAGGGATACTCCCCATTATTTGGAACTACATCCCTGATTACATTATATAAAACCCCTCACTGACACTCCAGGGAATCCTTGCAGAGTGGGTGGTGAACAGTAGCTACCCCCCAGGGATCCTGCAAGTGGCTCTGCTCCACAGAGGGACATTTAGTTGATTGATGGGATGGCAACAGCAGACATGTTTTGCCTATGCTTATGAGTGCCCTAGGCTGTTGGGCATGTACCTACCTATGTATCTATGAACTTGTACATACAGTATGGACACATGCTGATCACTTAATTTACTGTTCAGGTATTGACTTACCTTGTGCCAATGGCGGTTGTGTGTACAATAGTTGAGGGCTACCTATGTAGGATGCACACAGTAGACCACCTACACACGACAATTTACAGGTGGTTGTGTGTGTGTGCCATCCGTGTTTGCTGTGTGTGCAGGTGGAGAAGGGTGTCAGTCCATGAGTGCCTACACTGTCAGTGTGTGTGCTATGCTTTCCCTCTTTGCCAAGGCATGGGCATACTGGGCACACCTCCGTCTGCCTACTGGGGCTAGCACAGGGTGTTCATGGTCTGAATCCCCCTGTGCCTGTGGGTCCCTTGGCAATGGTGGGTGAGCTGTGAGGGCCTTCACCATTCTGTCCCTGCTGCAGCTGTTTCCGCAGGATCATATTGTGTAGCATGGCACATACTATGAAGATGTGGGCACACGTTCCTGGAGAGTACTGCAAAGCTCCACCAGATATGTCCAAGCAATGGAACTGTGATTTCAGCATCCCAAACATGCACTCTATGATGATTCTGGTTTCTGCATGTGCCTCATTATGGCATTCTTGAGTGGCTGTGTGTGCATTTCTGATGGGAGTCATCATCCACAGTTCCAGTGCATAGCCAGCATCTCCCACCAGGTGGCCATATGGGATGTCCCCCCCTGGCAAATACCTGATACAGCTGTGAGGCATGCCATATGTGGGAGTCATCATAGCTTCCAGGGCTGCCAGCACACACATCCATGATAATGCCCTGGGCATTGCACACGACCTGGCAGTTGGAGGGAAATCCCTTGCAGTTTATGTAGTGCCTACCCTGCTCACTGGGTGGTGACTTGATGTGTATGTGCGTGCAGTCTATTGCACCCAGTACATCTGGGTAGTCTGCCACACGGTGGAAGAGATGGAAGAGACACATATTGCTGGCCAACTCCTCCTGCGTTCGGGGGAAGTATATCTGCTCATTGGCATGTGGTAACATGCCATCCAGGAACTGGTGGAGTACCCTGGATGGTGATGCCTGTGAGATCCCAATGATATCCAAAGTTGGCCTTTGGAAGGTACCTGTGGCTAGTAATCTGAAGCTCACACATACTTTTGTGTCCACTGGAATGGGTTCCCCTCTGTTACTTCTGTCTCTGAGGCATGGCTGGCACAGCTCAACAAGTTGCTGTATGATGTCCCTGTCCACCCTGTAATGCTCTACTATCTCCAGATCATGTAGCCCCTGGTAGATTACTCTGGGTCTGAACACTTGTCTCCTCCTCCGGTGCCTGAGTTGGTTGTCAGCATCATCTTCCACACTACCGTCAGTCTCCAACACATGCTGGTGAATCAAAGCTATGGCAGCCCCTAACATATACATATTAAAAGTTCTCTGTCTGTATACACCAATGGTACAGAGTGTCTGGGAATACACAAGTGTGTGTGTGTGGGGCTTTCACACTTTATACTATTGTGCAATGGATGATGCTGTTGTAATTGGGTGTGTTTGTGCTATTCCAGCTGCGGAGTATCTTAATTATTGATTTTACAGCCGGTACTGCTATTGTGGGACCTTTGGTGTTGACTTACACTTGTCTGCTGTGATTCATCTATTGCCCTTTACTTCTATTTTCAACCTGATTTACCTCCCATTGTCAGGCATGCATCCAGCTGCTGCCTTTCTTGTTTTGTGCTTCCACAACCCAGGATTGTGTTAGGAAATGTGTTATGTAGCTGATCTACTGCAAGTTTGCTTTGTTCTGCTGTGACAGTTCTCTTTTCTTTGCTGTACGGCACCTCCCCTTTCCTGTGCTGCAGGTAGCTGCTAGCAGCCTTGTTAGCTGTTGTCTATGACCCACTGTGAGTTTCTAGGTGTTAATTACTCATTTGTACTCAAATTACCATGCTGCAGCATTTCCTTATTGTCTTCCTGTATCCTTCCTGTTTCAGCTGTGGTGCGCACTGCGCACAACCATTTACTGGGTTTTGTGCACGTTTTCATCCATGTTCACATGAACTTTCGGTTACCTTGTGTGCTCTCAGCTAAGCAAAGCTATGGCTACTTCCACAGCTCTATCCTGCGGCTTTGCTTAGCAACACACAACATGGATTAGCAATGATCCAATGTGCTTACAGCTGCGGTGGTGTGCCCATCTCTTGATGTCATGTTTACCTCTAGGCCACACGCTACACCGTGTGGTACATCCTTATGCCGGTGGGGCATTTGCGATTCAGTATTACTTGACTCATTTGCATGGCATTGACTGCTAATTCCTAGTTACCACACGGAACAGTCACAGACCCTTTGCAACGCTTGCACCATGGTTGTGGTGTAGCATGCATGCCATTGACTATTATGGGGATATCATGAATTGCGTTACATTACAGTTTTATTACATCTAAATATATTTTCCTTGTGATCCTGTTTGTGCACCAATGCACTGCGGTTTTACTTTGCGTTGGTGTGGCCATGACATTAAATGTTATTTTTTATATGTTGTGCACATTGTTTTATGCCATTGGCTATATATTTAGCCACTGGCATATATTAACATTATAATACATAAGTTTGGTCTGCTTTCATGGCTCCGATTTTATGTTTGGCAAAATGTTAACCATTTTTTTGGGGGTTTACATTTCTACGTGTTTACGCTATGCCTGCACAACTTCATGAATTGCTATATACCTTCGTTTGCATGCTACACTGCTGCGCATGGGGTAATTAGCATACATGTGCCAGGAGCTGCGCATCTGTGGCGTATGCTTGTAGTGCACGTGGAAACAACTCTTACCTGAATCGCTCTATGGCCATATTTGGAGCTAGATTGCCGACGCTACTCCGACGCATGGTGCAAGCTTCATGAATCCCAGGGAACGAGTTAATGGCCTTAGTAACATATTAATGGTACAGGCAATGCCCAGCAGATTTGAAAGGATTTTGGACAGACTGGAGATTTTTTTATCAGTGTATCATAATGACTGACTAGGAACATAGTTGTGTAGAAAGTTATTTAGTGCTAGACAAGCAGATGGAGTCTGGATAATTTTATAAGTGGTAAGAAGCTGTGTATATGTTAGTTGATGGGGTAGTTCTAACCAATTTAGGCTTTTTAGTGCTATACTGTGATGTGTACTGAAAGGGGTATTTGCTGCAAATTTAGCAACGTTGTTATAACATTGATAAAGTCTTGATTTTGTGATGCCTGAAGATTAGTAAGGATAGGAGCACTATAAAGAAGTGTGGGGAAGAGATGAGTAGTGGCAGGTGTAGATTTGACTGCACAGGTGAAAACGTTTTTGGCTCTATAAATCATCCCTAGTTTTTTATGATTTTTTCTGATGAGTACAATTTTGTATATGCAGGTCAAATTTAAGCTTATCATCCACTATCATCCCTTAATTTGCTATGAGAAGTGACTTCAATTTTATTTTTTTTCATGGGAGAGGGATTTGGGGAAAAAGTAGCTTGTTTTTGGTGCACTTGAACATGAGTTGTTGAGTTAAAAAGCCATGTTTCTGTTGCTGTTAAAGCTTTCTGAGTAACCTTTTGGAGGTGTGCCACATTGTCAGATGTGCAAATGAGTGCAGAGTCATCTGCATACTGTATTATGGAGGCCTGCTGTCTGGATGTGTGGAGGGTGTTGGTGAGAATGTTAAACAGGAGAGGATCAAGTATAGAGCCTTGTGATACACCGATGTTGACTGGGAGGAATGGTGAGAGGGTGAAGTGACATTTTACTGACTGATACCTATAGAATATGTAGCTTTTGAACCATAGAAGGGAGGGCTGAGAGACCTTTGAAGTAGAAGTTTACTGTGACAAACTGTCTTGAAGGCTTTAGAGAAGTCTAGAAATAAGGAGGAGATTAGTTTGCTGTTATATTTTGCTTTATTGACAGTATCTATATTGGTTAAAATTACATTGTTAGTACTATGTGAATGATAGAAGCCATGTTGTGTGGGGGATAGGAGTTCTTCCTGCAGGCAATAGTTTAGCAATTGTTTTTGAATACATTTTTCAAGTATTTTGGAGAGAGCGGTAAGACTGATATACGTCTAAAGTTAATAATCTGTTGAATTTCCTTGTTTGTGCAGAGGGATAATGTGTGACATTTTACAGAGAAAGGGAATGTGGGATTCCTGGATTGATCTATGTGTAAGTATTGAGCTAGGATAGGCTGCTATTTTAAGGCACTCATTTGGAAGGTCATCAGCTGAAATAAAGCATGGTCTGAGTTTGTTTAACAGCAGTTTTACGTAGGATGTGGCCACAGGTTTGAAGGTGAAAATGGATGTGCTGATACATGACTGTTGCACAGCATTAGAATTAGCATTACTAATGTGACATCAGCAAATTAGGTAGGTTAACTAGGAAGGCACTTGCAGGCATGAAATACTGAGGTAAATAAGTATTATATCTCAGTTTGCTTTAGAGGACAAACTTAAATCAAGATCAGAATTAGCTATGCAAGATGATCATTCTTTGTGGCACAAATCATAATGCAATGCCAAAGCACATGTGACAAATAAGTAATACAGTAATATTGGTTAGAGATAATGCACAATATGACACAATGCATGGTATTTCTAGAAACTTACACTGAGAAATGTAATGCTTAGATAGAGCCTCACAGTGTATCAATAGATGTAAAAGTGACTGCATACCCTGTACTTGTGGCGTAATGGTGCACACAGAAACTGTACATTTTGTGGTTTGGAATGACAGAAAAAAATCTTTTGAAAAATCGACAGACTAAATATGAATCACAGTTGCAATATAATCTGTAAAACATATGCATGCATACTGAAAGATATGTAATGATATATAGATATGCATTGTATTGTATGCAAATGTATACATGTACTTGGATATGACCATGATTCATTTTGTGAGTGTGTGTGTGTGTGTGTGTGTGTGTGTGTGTGTTTGTGTGTGTGTGTGTGTGTGTGTGTGTGTGTGTGTGTGTGTGTGTGTGTATGTGTGTGTGTGTAACAGCCACATATCAGAACTGAGCTTATTAAAGCTATAGTGCAAAATAATTCATGTATCACACAACCCGATCACCCACATATTGTATTTATACATTTTTTATATTTTCTTTATTTGGATTATTGTTTCCTATTCATTTCAAAGAGATGTGCTAATGATATTATTCTGTTTGTATAGTTTATCTGCTGATTAGGTATTTTGTAGGATCTTATGAACAGGCTGACTTGTAGGTCATGTTCTAATTTTCAGTTTCCTTGTTTCAAGCTCCTGCAATCAGTCATCAGGTTTGTTAGTTTACAAGTTACACAACACAAGAACTGCACCTGAATGGGGCATGGGTAATCTGGAATGAAACAGCTAAGGGGCATTAATATCTTACAACTAAATGTGTATGTGTAATCTGCTGTTTTGACAACTGAATGCTTTCACTTTCATCCTTTAATCAGAACGTCTTTAGAGCTGCAGTATAATGCAGACACATTCCATTAAGTAGTCAGTAAAATCACCTGACTCAATTAAATTAATCGAAACACGCACATAATAAAAAATGAATAATCAATAGGTTAATATATATAAATCCAATATTGATTAAAAGATGAAAGCACTTAGCTTTTCAGCCAGTACTGTGTTTCCTTGTCATTTACTGCTTTCTACTTGTATTGCTATACCAATGCTTACTCCAGTGGGCTTGATTTGCCTGTTTTTCTAGTGACTTGTTCTCAGAGTTCTCTTCAAGATTGTTTTGGGATGGGTTTCAGCCTCTCGGTGTGGTTTTGCACTAATTTTAAAGCTAAGTTGGCAGTTCTTTTATCTCAATGTCTTATTACAGTATTTTCTATCTTATTACAGTATTGTTTAATAAAAAGTTTGAATTAACAAAAAAAAGGCCCTCTAATAAATTTCCATTGCAGTCCCACTCATTCCTCAGAAATATCTAGATAATAGTCTTTCATTCAAAGTTTATTGCTAGGCCATCTTTTTGCACCCATCTGTTCATTATACTGAGTCTTTTAAAAATCAAGATCTTAGGCTTAGGTTTGCCATTAACCTACTCAGATGCCCAAAGTGGTACATAGAGGGCGTGTGACTAAAAAAGAAAAAAAAAATAGCATATGTGCAGAAACTAAACTGGTAAAATAAATATGCACAAACAGAACATAACTACAGGAAGTTAAAAAGTGAGTCCATTGGTGATGAATATGCATTTATTGAATAAAACTCTAGAAAAAAAATGTCTCCACAGAAGTTAAGCCTTTCTGTCCTATGAAGAATTAAAAGATACATTCATTCATTACTTCCTTAAATAACCTTTAACAAATTAATAAATATGGCATCCTTAACGGTACAAACATAGAAAACATGTCTTAGCCATAATAAAAAAGAACCTACATTAAAATATTGTCCTTCAAATCAATAATGCTAAAAATCTAAACATTAACATTTTGCATTCATTATAGAACCACAGCAAATTGTGTACGATAATCTGGAAACAAGATCAATTACAGAATGATCAATTGAAACTCATCTTTAGTGTTATTAAAATGTGTAAGTGTGCTATAAAATATGCAATCAGTATGTACACAAACATTAAATGCATCAGCTGTGTTGGTTAACTCAAGATATTAATGAAGAAATAAAAAATAATAATAGATGGATAATTTCCTAATGCCAACATTGGCAATCACTGTCCATATTAAACTTGTGCAATTGTGTAATCACAATTTCTGCTATCTAGATATTGACAACAGCAGCTATGAATATATGGGCAGGATTCCATCAACCCTACAATATTCGTTAAAACTGTGTACATGTCGTGGGATGACATGCACACAACACTGTGCCGGTATGTATTTAGTAAGCAGCTCTACATGATGTGTAGAGTGGCACAAACATGGTAAATATCATGGTATTCGTATTACTGAATAAGCAGCTGAATTGTAGGATAATCAACCAATCCAATATGGTGGAGCTATTCAACAAGCTATAATGCAATTGTGTACAGTTAGTGTAGCCTTTTGCCTTGTACTCCAAAACCTATAGGAATACAGCCATGGAAACTAAACTGGAGGAAAAGAATGTTAGAGGTAAATATCAAAAAAGAAAATACAAAGAATGCCTTGTTTAGACACATACAGTCCAATAATCCCAACCACATTTTTTTGTTTTGCTATACTTGAGAAAGTACACTTTAATCCTAGGAGCGGTGATGAAAAACTCATATTGGAAGAAAAATAATTTATATGGCAAGTTAAATTAAATGCATCCAATCCCCCTGGAATAAACAATTATATATCACTGAAACCTATTTTAAAAGCTAGAACATGATCTATTTTATGGTTTTGTAGTGTACTTCATGTATTTTTACTCATTTCATTTTATTTAATTATTTTTTGATTTGTACCAAATGTGAATCTATTGAATGATGTATCTGATATTTATGCATTGGTTATACATATATACATATGCATATATATATATATTTTATAACATACAAAGGTTTAAAAACATTTTTTTAACATTTTAACATTTAAAATAAGTTTTTAATTACTTAATTGATCAATTAAGCTCATCTCCTGTGGCTATACCATATATATATATATATATATACATGTATAATTGATAGTTGTTTCAGATGAATCTGATGAGGGCCAGTTGAGCTGGCTGAAAGCGTTTATTCTTTTGGTTTTTTGTTACAATAAAAGTATGCATTATATGGGAGTCTTCATTGCCTAGGACTTCAAGCTTCTACAGCCTGTTGCTTTTTTTTAACATATGTTTAAATCCTACATTATACAAATTACTCAGTATGTAAGTCCTCACAAAATATGTGTCAAGCCATCCCAAAGATCCCTGTTAAGTTAGGGTTTAAAAGCCAAGTAACTTAGCATTTCATTGTTGACCAGTGCACAATGCGTGGCTAGGTGTGACAGCAGGCATGCCACAAATAAATGTCAAATGTCGCATTATCCTTGCTGCTTCATAAACTCCCATCCTCTTTGTTTGGCAATGTTTCTGTTCACTTACTATCACACAAAAATCAATGGTGCCAATTTTAGGGCACAGAGGTAGAGTGTGGAGGAGTCAAAAATATTTGTTGCACTCCTCCTGAAGCACTATAGCCATAGGCTGCTGCAGAGGGACTCTATACTGAGTCTCAGTATAAGGCTGAGGATTGAAACAGCCTAGTCAATGCAATACTGTCTCCAGTATGACTGGCATACTATGAATTGGGGCGCTGTGCAGGCAGCATTACAGTGACCTGAAATGGTACAAGCAGGCACAACTCAAGCAGTAGCTGGATGAGTTTATAACTGTTGACATCCCACAGTTGTGTAAGTTTACAGATAAAGCAACATAAAATCATATAGAATGATACAGATAAACAAGATTGGTATGTATAATGCTTTCATGTCTCTTTTTCTTTCATTCTTTATTTTACAGCTGCACAGGAAATTTCAGTGAACAGGGAGGTACATGCTGAGAGGTTGGAGAGGCAAAGGGCATGTGTGCAGCACAACTGACCCTGATTGTAATAGATATATTGTGATTCCATATATCAGTATCAAGCTCAGCATGAATATCTTAACTGTAGCAGCAAGCATGCATGCTGTCTGTTGTAGCTCTTGGTAATTGAATTGATATGTATAACTATCTGATCATATCAGTTCCTATTACCCCAGTTATCTTGGTCCACAAAAATTTTACAGATCCACCACTACACCCTATAATTGATGGGAGGAATTCGGCTAGATATGCTTGTGCTAAGGTGGTGGATGGCATTCTCAAAAAATATGTTGTAAAGAAACACCAAATATGTAAATATTCCTGGTCCTTTTTGAAAGATATGGGTGTTTAATAGTGAATACTATTTTCTAACTGTTGATGTAAAAGATTTTTAAACAGTAATTCCCAGAGACAAGGAATTGAATGAGTGGTGGATTTTTTGCTGGAAAAAGGAGACCCTGTGAAAGAATTGAGACTGGTCAAGGAACTATTGTAAATTATCTTACAGAACAATTTCTTTATGTTTGAAAATACATATTATTTGCAAAAAAGGGGAGTCGTTATGGGATCTCCCTGTGGAGACAGCTTTGCTAATTTAGTTATGGCCTTTTGAGAACATCATTGTGTGCTTAATACAAGTAGAAATAAAGAGAAAATCATTTATTACACACACTTTTTGGATGACATTTTTATGATTATTAATGGAGGGGTGGAGACAGCATCTGGAATAGCTGAAGGAATGAATGCAATTGCATCTGTTAGAATTTACCTTTAATTTTGAGAGAGCATTGCCTACTTAGATGTTGAACTAATTAAAGATAGGGTAAATTTATGCTACATTTCGAAAATTTTTAGAAAGAAAACTTTTTCTAACTCATTCCTACACTATACTAGCCGCCACCCACAATGCCAGAAAAAATCTATAGTCAAAGGCCAGTTAGTGAGGGCAGCAAGGATGACAACAACAGGACCTGATTTTTTGCTCAAATGCATTAATTTGAAACTAATGTTTATGAAAAGGGGTTACCCCAAATACCGTGTAAAAGAACTAACAGAAGAAGTACAAATGAAGAGAAGGGAAGGACAATTCTCCCCCATTTTGAGGGACCCTAACTAGAGGGTAACCATTTCTGAAGGAAATATTGGAGAGGTCAATGAGAGGGGTAATAATCATAACTATGAAGTTAGTTTGATTACTACCTATACCTTGCATGGGGAAACTATAAGGAGTACCTTGACCAAAAACTGGTGTATTTTAATGAAGATATTGACTTCAGAACAAAAGTAGATATACCATCTAGGATCATTTACAAAAAAGGATCTAATTTAAAAAATATTTTAGAAAGGGATCATAAGATGAATAGCAGGAATCTTGGCATGGTAAAATGAGAAGCTTGCCCTTATTGCAGGTATGTACATATAGGGAGGGGCTACATGGTTAACAATGTACAGGTATTCAACAATAGGGAGTTTTGACTGTAACTCTAAGAGTGTAGTTTATTTAGCAAAATGTCAATTATGCCCAAGATTTTATGTCGGCAAAACCAATCGTAAAATTAGGAAAAGACTATACGAGCACATTTGCAGCATAAACAAGAACAAAGAAAATAATGCCCTGGCTAGGCATATTCAGGATAGCCCAGGGCACCATTTCAAATTCAGAGTAATTGATCAAGTGGTGGGGGGCACTAGAGGAGATTACATGTCCCTGTTACTTGAAAGGCAAGCGTTATGGTGGCAATTGATTTTGAATGCCCATAACTTCCTAGGGCTTAATGATCAATGCTCTATTATGCGCTTATTAAAACTTAAAAATTTAGTATGTTCATTAATTTAGTTCATTAAGAACAGTACGAACATGTGACTAATGTAGATGTCTATAGGGACATATATGGTTATGGAAATATTTATTTGCATGCACTTTAAACTTGGTTAGATGCAGGAACATTTTTTGAACTACTATAACTATTTTCAATTATTTATTTTTAGAGAGGTGTTGTTTTACATTTTTAATTGAATGTAATTGTCTTTAATAAGCAAATCATGTGACTTAAATTGTATATAAGGAGGGGTGGACTGTTTTTAAAATATGTCTGAAGAAGTTCATTGGAGTCGGAGGAACGTAAGCACTCACATAATTAAAGTCTTTTTATTCCGTTGGAGCTATGACCTTTGTATTTATTTTATCTAGTTGTTTATTGTTTTATTTCCCTCATAATTGTAGTAGACAAGTATAACACAGTGTTTAGATTATGTGAGTTCAATTCCCACAATTAACCTATAGATTCATATCCAGCAAGTATCATTTCTACAATTGACATGCAGCAATATTGTCTTTATTGTCATGTTGTTAACTTAATCTGCAGTAAATTTTAAAGGATATATGGAATATCTGCATATTCCAAGGATTACTTGTAACAATTCTAAGTCATTTTTTTGATTTTGAAAGCTCTATAGCTAGTATAATAATAACTGGATATTTATCATAATAAAGCATGAATGTGATATATTGTGTTTCTAATCATCAGTTTTCGTTTTGTCTCACCCACCCCTTATCTCACTCTCTCTTTTCTTCATGTGTTAAATGGAAGCACACCATTCTGAAGTCTTGCCGTTCTGTCAACAAGCCAAATGCTTTTCAGTACAGAGAGGAATGCCAACTGTTGTGGCTTAGCCTACTAACCCTACAACAGCTGTTGTGTCAACACCCAGCACCTCTGGAACACAACCTGGCAGTACTGTCTCCACACCCCCTGCACTACCTGGCCCATCCACATCAGGTAGCATTGCCCTGGCTGCTGCTACACTGGTACCCTCTGTGAGTATTGGTAGAGGAGGGGATTACATCACCCACCAGGAGCTGCCAGGGATGGTGTGTGATGTCATAGAAACTGGTCTTGGTGCCTGCATCAGCCTCCTGGAGAGGTTGCTCAGTTAAACAGAAAAGATACTCCCATGTTAAGCAGTCTCACAGGGAACTGAGGAAGGGAACAGTGATGACAGTTAGGAGGATGAGTACTAGAATCTCCCATGCTTGAAGGGCATGTGCCTCCAATCTCCAGTATCCCCTACCTATCCCCAATCATGGTATCCACCAACCATTTGTGCCCATCACCATCTCTGTCTCTGTCTTGTTTGTTCTGTTTGTCTGCACCTGCTTCCTCACATACCCTACCTGCCTGACCCTCACATCCCTATGTCCCTTCCCCAACATTCCTGTCTTTTAGAAAAAAGCACACTTCCCCCACATAAAAATGTGTCCCATACATAGATCTCTACTTTACATATGTGTCTTCTCATCACAATTGATTTAATTCAATTGACTATACAACCTGATTCCATTTTTGTCATCCTTCTGTGTTGTGGTGACAGTCCAAAATCATCAAATTTTCTCTGCATGTCCACATTACTGTGTTAAAGAAGTGGAGATCTATGGTTCTTTCCTAATTCCCTCCTGAAAATTCCTTTATTGCTTCCCATTTGGTCTTCCCCCTACCCCCCTCCCCATTTCACCACTGTCCTATCTACCCCATTTTCACACTTTTAATCTGGTCAAAAAATACAGTCACACACCATTCACATGACCAGAAATGGCCCATAACAAAGCCTTTACTTTTTGTTCTCTACATATGTGCAAAGTTTGGCATCAAGCCCCAATGCCAAGTGGCAGTGAATGGCTCTTCATGTCCTATGACAAAACCTGGTGAGTTTTTGCCATGGGTCACACTAGGCCAGTTATCTCTATGCAATGGTGCTTAAACATATGCTATAAGAATACAGCGTTAAAGCAGATTATAGCCACACTTTGAAACAGTTAGTCATAGGAACACAGCGTTAAAGCAGATTACAGCCACACTTTAAAACAGTTAGTCTGACGACAGTTCTGTACACTGCTGGATATAAAAAAGTGTAACTTCTTATGTGGAGTGTTGACATAAATCACTTGACTGAAACTGCTTTTACCCATAACATCAAGGGTTCAATTCCAGATGCCTCTCATATAATTTCTAAATGTGATGTTATATGTCTATGACATGTTTAATCAACCACATCTTAACATTTGCCACAGTCGTGAGTTCTCATGAAGATGTGTTGGATACTGGACAAAATAAATTATTTGCATTGACATTCATCGCCACAAATATTATATGTTTATCCAGACTTGTTCTGTTTGTCATAAGCCTGCTGTCCCTCTCCTAACCTTTCTTTACCCCTGTATCAGTCACTTCATGCTACACAGCATGGCAGCTTAATAATGAGAACACACCAAAAACATGTCCATGAATGTTCCATTACAACAAATATTGTTATGTGTGTGTCCATCTCTCTTTCTATTCACCCCTTCACTCCCATCAATTTTTGTGTGTGTTCATCTATTAGGCTGGTGGGTATACATATCATCTTATGGTTTCTTCTGCTTATTAACACGACTCTGTTGTAAACATGTTACCTTAATCCAATAGGTTACCAGTGCAAGTAGAGTGCAAGGTTTCAAAATCTACTGTAGTAATTCATTTCTTTCATGTTCTGTTGCTGATGGATGAAATGTTCATCTAATGTGATGTAGATACTGTCCTTACTGTGAAGAATCATACTGCACTTACTTTTCAGGATATCTGGCCCTACACAAACGCATATAAGCTGAGTCATAATAATGTTGTCAAAAGGTATACCACTCCTTGTCCTTTCTAGAAAGCTGTACACACAATTAACTTGTGATTTGCAATGAGGCCTGCAAACATCTACTAGTTGTACAGCTGTACTGAGTTAGGCATTACTGATAAAATTTGAGGAAGGCACATACTTCAGTGTAGTCATTAATAGTCACATTTGTAGTCTTGATCACATTTACATAGCTAATGCCATCTTGACACCATTTGTGAAAAAAATGAGATTAATCTGGATTTGAAACCTGGCTCACCTATGCTCTGAACAGGAGGTCACAGCTTTTACACACTCTGCCACATTGAAATCTAGGCACCAGGTGTATTTTCCACATTCAGTACTGTCCAGAATGCTGATGGTCTTGCATTGCCGCTTAACTTGCATGCATGAAGGAAGGCATACTACACTAAAGTGTTCAATATTTTCCTTAAGCAGAGAGCCATGTTTGTTTGGTGCTTAATGTTGCACAAACAGGGAAGGCAATGGCAACAGTTATTTATGTAATAAAACTTTAGCCCCAGCATTTCAAAGATACACTATCGCATGAGCATCATAGTAGCTGCCTGAAATTTCTCACATAACATATCTTGCAAGTCCAAGTTTAATTCATGAAATGCAAATCATGCATGTGCTAACACTTGTCATCATCTGCACCAATTAGTTTCTCAGTGATGTGAAGAGTCGTTTAGCATGTCTAACTTTGGTTACTGTGCTGTAATCCTCCACTACATAGGAATGCAATCATAAACACAAGATAAAGGCAGTGACATGTGTGCTTCACAGAGCACATATTTTCTGGTATTTATGTGTGCCCTGCAGCAATGGTCTTGGTATGAGTTTATACTGACACTGGACATTGGTCATCCATGATCACAGCACATTGTTATTGTCATTAAATTATATTAATGTGGGCATCACTTCATTTGAATATGATGACACATACATGCATGCTTGGAGTGCTGGTGTTTCAAAACGGTGTGTGTGTGTGTGTGTGTGTGTGTGTGTGTGTGTGTGTGTGTGTGTGTGTGTGTGTGTGTTTGTCATCTAAACAACATCCTGAGAAACAGCTACATGTAAGGCTCATTTCTGTGATATGCATTCATGACAGCAGCTTTCACCTAGGTCACCAGGATGTATTTCAGTGTATTTTTTGCAAATTGCAGTCACACAATCATATCACAAGTCCTGGCTTTGCACACAAGTCTCATAATAGTATATGTTACCTGTGACATTATGATGATGTTATCCAATATAAAGAGCACTGTGACACTGATAAAATCAGATGTCTGTAATGGTGTGACTGTTAAGTACTGTGTTCTACAACTTGTTCAACTAGTTAAATAGAGGGTTGAATCTCACAACACTTAATGTGTATGTGCATAGTCAGAAGAGCTTGACTCCAGGTCCTGCTACACTCACTCAAGAATCATTCAGAAAATGCTTTTACACTGCTGCATGACTCCACAGTAGTTTCATACCAACATCTTCCCACTATACACTAATGATACCATCCTTTATAAACTGCACTCTGACAGTGTTAAAGTCAGACTTAAACCATGGTACTAATTTTAAGTATTGTGTTCTCTAGACTATGTCACTAGATAAGTATGAGTTCTAATCTCACAACATTAAACTTGTATGTGTGTGTGTGTTTATTCAATTGTCTGGATGCAGTTTTACACTGGGATGTGAGTCTGTGTGTCACACAAACCTCCCAACATCTTATTCTTACCATAAACTGATGATGTCATCCTCTGTAAAGTGCACTCTGACATTCCTAAACTCAGAATTTGTGCTGTGGTGCTAGCGTTAAGTACTGTATTCTCTAGTTTGTGCAACTAGATAGGTAGGAGTTTTAATCTCACAGCACTTAACAAGTGCATTTGTGGTTATTCAACTATCAGTCTGGAGGCAATTTTACACTGGGATGTGAGTCCACATCTCTGTCAAACAAACCTCATAACATTTTCTTCAAGCCATGCGGTGGTGATGTCATAATCTATAAAGTGCACTCTGACATTGTTAAAACCCAGCATCTGTGGTGGTGCTGGTTTTATATTGTATGGAATCCAGCTTGCATACCTACAGAGGTGTTGTGTTTGAATCTTAACTCAGTCAGCTGTTGTGTATGGCTGATGGTATATTAGGGTCATTGTATTATACTTTGAATCTTTTTTCATTTGACTCTCACTCAGTAGAACATTTTACATAGCTCCATGAATGCAATGTCCCCTGTTCTCTCTGCAAACATAACATCCTTTCTGTAGACCACGGAGGATGTCATAATCTCAATAAGCAAAGTCCCTACATTACCCTGTGAAAGCTATCTTCAGACCACTGGATGTGTGATTGCTAATTCTCTCATGGGATGGTGCACATGTCACATATGGACAGAGGTAGTCTGTATTAAATCAGATGCTTACACACATACCTCTGCTATCTTCCATCACATAGATATAAAGATTTTGGTTTAAATGGTATAATAATAACTAGGATTTTAAGTGCTGTTGACCATTATCCTTGTAATGCTTTATGACCCTCTGAACATTGCAGATGTCTTTGTTGGTGTCATCCACATATGCTATGTTGATGTGTGGCTGTACTGTAACCCTTCAACAGTGTATTTCAATCTGTGATTTCAGCAACTGTATTGATGCCTGCTGGTACCATTTGGTTGCATGTTTCTTCCATAACAGCTGTAGTAATATTCTTCCTGAGAACTATCTACACAGGATGATGCTAAGTGTAACAGCTGTAGTAATATTCCTCCTTAGAACTATCTACACAGGATGATGCTATGTGTATTCTTGCCCTACTAAGAAGGCATGTGTTCTTTTAGTGGAGTACATCAACATTCTTCTCAGTTTTCATTAAACTATCACAGTGACAGCTGCAATATGGCACAGTTGTGAATGCGTTTACTTAGCATTTGTAAATGTTATCTGACATATATCAATATTATGTCATACTAATTACATGGGTACATACACCTGGGTTAATTCACATGCTGTAATGTTGTTATACACACAGACATATTACATGTTAATAAATGAATGACTTTTTTTCCTAGATATGAAATGGAACTAGCTACTGAAATCGCTAACCTAGAAGATATGGTTACTAGTTCAGATATGCACCTGCATGTAGCTGCCGACTATGAAAGATTCCTGCAGCAATTGATTGTGTTTGAAAAAAATTTGACTGCCATGAAAAAAAGAAAGTTGTTACGTGATATAAATGACTTTAAAAAGAGCAACATTTTTTTTCCTGGCCGAGAGAGCAACAGCCAATATCCTTGCAACGTCCTATAGCTATTAACCAATCACATAGCAAATATTCAAAACAACCCCCACCTACGCGTGAAGAGACTCAGCCGGAAATAAATCGTTGTGTGTTGAATTCAACCAATGAGATAATAGAATTATTAGAACAGACACCACCTATCTCTGTAGTATCAGTGCAATGTGGTGAAGGCATCTCTCAGTTAGTTACCTTTTCACCTGCTTTAGAGACTGACTCGAAAGAAAAAATGGCTATAAGTAGGAGTGGACAATAACGATTTTTTTTGAAAGGTCGCTTCTCCTTGAAACAACCGATGGCCATCAGAGAAAAGAGCAGGGGGAGAAGCAGCAGTTGCAAGAGAGGAAGGACTTCAATGGATGGAGAACAAGTGAACCAGCTAAATGCAACGAACAAGGTAGGCGGAGGGATGAAGTACAAAAAGAAAGTAACATAATTGTATGCGAAGGTAATGTAGTTAACTTATCTCAGTATAATTTGAGTTTAAATGAACGTATAGTGTTGGAAAAAGGCTTAACTTTTGTGCCATCAATGGCAGGACATCTCTCAGAAGCACTGACTGAACTACGACTGTTTACTAGAAAATAAGATCTAAATTTACTGTATAAAAATGAGCAACAGTTACAAGATGTATTGAAACACTCTAGCACATGTGTACCTTTGAATACACCAAACGTTAAAGCATTTTTAAATATGTGTGAAGAAGAGCTATATCATGCATTTTTCTCTAAGCATAATGGTAACAAGTTTTATAATTTAAGCAAGGCTGAGCAGGAAGCTTTAATTTCTTTGAGCAATAATTATGATATTAACATAAAACATGCAGATAAGGGGGGTATGATTGTTATAATGAGTAAAGAACAGGATGTAGAGTGGATGAATGATTTGTTGTCAGACACCATGACTAATAAACCTGTAAATAATATGACTGTGAAGAATATTATCTGCAAAGTAAAGAGTTTTCTGTATGAATTATTGATGGACATTAGGATAAAAACAGATTACTATAATTACTTGTTTATAACTAATCCAGTCATTCCATTTATTTATGGTTTACCTAAACTACATAAAAATATGGTTAAACCTCCCATGAGACCTATAGTCTCAGGGAAATGATGAAATGATGGATAACAACAACTATATCGAAGTATGTAGATAGGAAGTTGGCTCCTTTGTTAAAGTATAGTAAAAGCTTTATAAAAGATACACAAGATTTTTTAACAGCTTTAAACCAATGGAGGAAACAGAATTAATTTGAACATGTTATGTTAGTGACCATGGAAACTGCGGTGGTGGTGCTGCGGTAGCATTGTCGCCTCACAGTTAGACGTTGCCCGTTCAATTCTCAGTTAGAGCATCTTCTGTGTGGTGACATGCATGAATGGGCGTTCCTTCATTGAAGGTTGTGCGTTAGGCCCGGCAAGCCAGCATGTAAAACTCTACTGCCAATCATTAGCGGACCGGAGTTCTGTTGTGGCAACCCCTAACCGGGAAAAGCTGAAAGACACAAACAAATGTTAGTGACCATGGATATCCAATCTCTATTTACTGTTATTCCTAATAATCAAGGAATTGAGTTATTAAGAAAATACTTCTGTAAGCATAGTAGGTTTGATGCTAATAAAGTAGAAAAGTTGTGTTCCTTCACAGAGTGTGTCTTGGAAAATAATGTCTTCAGTTTTAATGATGAGTACTACCATCAAAGGCAAGGTGTAGCAATGAGTATGCCCATTGCTAATACATATGCCAACATTGTATTAGCTAAATGGGAAGAGAACTACATATATGAATACCCTACAGACTTATATAGACATGAAAATATTGCTTTTTATAAGCGATTCGTAGACGATACCTTCCTTTTGTGGAAAGGAACATCAGATGAGCTATCTAACTTTGTAATGTACCTGTATACTACAACTGACTTCTTAAGATTTACTGTGAATAGTTAAATGGATACAATCATTTTTTTAGATGTGAAAATATCTAAAGAAAATTATTCCTTAAGTACAGCTATATATAAAAAGCCAGTACAAGCAGCAAGATATTTACACTATCAAAGTATGCATCCACACCATCTATTTGAGGGTGTGGTTAAGAGCCAGTTTATGCGAGTTAGTAGATTAAATACAAAAGAAGATGTATTTATTAAACAAATGGAAAGTATGGCATTTGAATTTCAAAGTAAAGGATACAATGCCTCACTGATTGATAGATCTAAAAATATAGTAAATTCTTTAAGCAATGATGTAGCGCAACCTTATTTTTTGACAGCTGAAGAGAATGTTGTAACTACTACTTCTGTGAATAGAAAAGTTAAGAAGAAGAATATACAATATATAACAACATATAATAGGCACACAGATTTGATAAAAAAATATAATGCAGAAGAACTGGACAATTTTGTCTTCAGATCATGAGACTGGTAAAATAATAGGGGATAAACCCTATTTTGCATATAAAAGAGAGAGAAATCTGAAACAACAATTAAACTTTAAAGAAATGAGAAAGGACACAGGGGTAGTGAAGGACTGTAGAAAAACTGCAACAGTTCCCTGTTATAACTGTGTACACTGTAGTGATATTTGTACAGATTTAAGATTTAAGCATCTGGTTAGTGGAGAGAATTGTTTCTTTAAAGCAAAAGGAATCTGTATGGGGTCTATTTTGCACATTGTATACAATGTGCAAGTTTCCATATTAGAAAAAACAATAAAAAGTTGAAAGATAGAATAAGTCCACATTTATCTGACATAAGAAGGAGAGTCTTGACTAATGCCCTGGCAAAACATGTAGAGATGGAGGGTGTAGGGCATAAGTTTAAATTTAGAATTTTACAGGTAGTATTATTGAATAAAAGTGATGGCGACATGGTTAATAAGATAGAGCTATCTGAATACAGATGGATAAATTATTTTAGGGACGGTCACCCCCCCCAGGTCTGAATAGTACTGTAAGTATTAAACCTGTCTTAAGAGACAGGCATAATAATAAATAAATTAAATGTATTAATTATATGTTTATTAGTGTATTTTAGCTATGTTTTTATAGAGTTTTTTTATATAAAGAAAGTATGTTTTAAATTCGAAATGGACACTTTAAATTTGAATAGGGCAATTTAATAATTAATGAGTTAAGTAATGATTGGATGCTTTGTATTATTTAATGCACTGAATTGTCTATTTGAATTACTGATTAAGAGTGATACTCGAAAGGTTTGCTGTTTGTTGCTGATTAAAGGCAAGTTGTGGTGGATTTCTGGCTTTCTCTTTTTTTGCTAAATGTTATCCGACATATATCAATATTATGTCATACTGATTACATGGGTACATACACCTGGGTTCATTCACACGTTGTATATACACACAGACATATGACATGTTTGTGTATATAACACAAACATATGACATGTTCAGATTCATTTGCAACCTTGGGGGATTCATTTTATGCACAACTGTGCTGCCATTCACAAGAATTATTCAGGTGTTCTACAGAAACATTGTGGTACTGTCAGCATTGATGTCATTAGCTATTCTGAATAAACCACATCCATCTCAGTTGTAATGTATCCATATATGGTGTAAGAGCTCTCACCCACACATTTCCACTGATAAGCATATAGATAGATGGGTGTATGACTGATGTAATGACATGAAATAAGTTTAGTTGTATGACTGTATTAACAATTCCACCGTGATGCATATGATTTATACCCAATGTTGTATTTGGAGGTGATGTTACACAACATTTTGTAACTATGTCTAAAATCTTAAGAGGAATACCCAGCTATGCACAGATCTAGTTATGGATGGCATTACCCATACTCAAAACCAAAAAAGGCCAGCACTCCAGTAAGAGGTTATAACTGACTTTTATTAAGTCAAAAAGTAGTCCACAGACCAGTTTCGGCCCTAAGCCTTTTTCAATGCATAACACATGAACTCAAGTAAATCACATTTATGTAGGAAAAAAGTCATAGTCAGCAGATACATACCATCCAAATCAATTAACAGAATTATAAGTGTTCATTCAGCCCAGGAGAAAAAGCCCCCCCCCTCCAGTCTGACAATCCAAGTTTTTTCTTTTTTATTTAAAATGTGCCAACCAGCTTTGAAATTTCTCTTGCCAAAATCCTTGTCAATAACAATAAATTTAAATTGAGCAGTAGGGTGTTTAGTAGTATGCTGATTAAAAGCATTAGTAGAACATTTAGTTCTAATATTACTAAAGTGTTCAGAAATACATGCTCTAATAGGTCTTGAGGTCTGACATATATAAAATGCTGAATACGTGCACACAGCTAAATACACCACCCAATCTGTACTACAATTAGCAAATATATTGATATTAAATATACGGGCTGTATATTTACTAGTGAATTCCACATATGCCTACAAAATGAACAATGGCCACATGGAAAAGATCCCACCAATATTCCACCATGCAAAGTACTCTGAATGGTATTTATAGATGGTGTTTTGCGTTTATAATGATTAAAAAATACCCCTAATGTTTTGCCACTCCTGAAGGAAAAATGACATCTGGCACTCAAGAGATTATTAAGCTGTTTATCAGCTAATAAGATGTCCCAATGTTGTTGCACAAGGTCCATAAAACAAAAAGTACTGCGTCCATAACTAGTGGTTAGTCTAATGGTGTTATCTGTTCTGCCTCTATTAGATTGATATTTTAATAGGTCAGCTCTATGTACAGCTTGTACCTTCCTGCTAGTCTGGAGAATGTGTGACTTGGTGTACCCACATTCCCCAAATCTGTCAATCAATCCATGCTGTTGAGATAGAAACTCATCATTTGTAAAATAAATTGTACGAACTCTCATGAATTGTGATTTTGGAATGTTTTGAATTATGTGGTTTGGATGACAGCTTGAGGTATGGAATAAAGTGTTAGAATTAAATGGTTTCTGATAAACAGAGGTTTTCAATGTTCCATCCTGTTGTCTTTTCAATAGGACATCAGAGAATGAAATAAATTTCATATCATAATGTATTGTAAATTGGATCCTCCACTTGTTTTCATTTAGATATTGAACAAATTCATGTAAATATTCAACATCTGATTTCCAAACCATCCAGCAGTCATCCAGAAATCTCTGCCAAATGTCTATTTCACCCACAAACAAATTATGGCCATCATCATTAATAATCTTCTGGTCTAAGTACCCCATGAAAAGGTTGGCATAAATTGGGGCAAACGATGCACCCATAGCCATGCCTTTCAGTTGTAAAAAACAACTGCCATTGAATTAAAAAACATTCTTTGTAAGAACATGCTCAGCTAGACAAAGGAAAAAGTATTAAAACCAGGGCTGTGTAATGGGATATTCTGCAATCAATATTCCAAAGTGATAAGACATGCCCAATGAGGAATACTCATATATAGAGATGTAACATCGAAGGTACACATGCTCCACCCAGGCTCCAATTGTTTATCAGACATAATGTTAAGAAATTCCATGGTGGTCTGTATTTGCACCCTCACCCCTTATAACAATGGCTTTAAATATGTTGTCAATAATACTAATAATGGTTCTGTAAGAGAGCCATTACCAGAGACAATAGGCCTGCCTGGTGGTTATCTGGCATTCTTGTGTATTTTGGGATGCAGGTACAAACATTGTGGCAAAGGATCTTTAACCATCAAATGGTAAGAAGTTTTTTTGACTGATAATATCTTCACTCACTGCTAAACACAAAAACTCATCAATCTCACTCTTGAATCTAGATGTTTGATCAATGGACATGGCTGTGTAAAACTGACCATCCTTCAACTGCTTCTCATTTTCCACTAGTTAAAAACACCAGTCCATAACCACTATTGTCCCACCTTTATCTACAGCAATAATAACTACATTTTTATTCTTCCTTAGGTTCTCTAAAGCCTGAAGTTCTGGTACAGTTAAATTATTAGAAAATGTTTTTAAATTTAATTGTGAACCAAAATGTAAATCTTTGAGAACACATTTTTGGAAGATATCGATATGTTTATTCATAGGGGGAACAAAAGCAGATCTTTGAAATTTGAAGGTCTGTTAAGATATGGGGGTCTATATTGAATCAGCGAATGCTTAAAAAGCGAATGCTGATTCATCGACCCTATGTAAGCGAAAGCTTACAATCCCGAACACCCGGAACAGCAATTTTTTTCCCAGGGAAAAAAATCGCTGGGCTGGTTTCAAGCGTTTGCCATTTCCTCCACTGTGGTGCGATCTCGGAGTTGGTATATTGAAGTAGTGGGGGTGTGAGGGGCACAGCCCCCCACATCGGGGTGTGGGGGAGCAAAGCCCTCCACATTATATACTGCCTTAAGATATTTATTTATTTTTGTGGAACAGCAAATTTTTTTTCCCTGGGAAAAAAAATCGCTGTTCTGAGTGTTTGGGATTGTAAGCTTTCACTTAAATAGGGTCGATGAATCAGCATTCACTTTTTTATGCATTTGCTGATTCAATATAGACCCGATAAAGATGTTTATTCAGTATTATCAAAGTACAATCCAAGGTTTAACAATGTAGGAAAAAGAAGCCAAATCATCCACAAAAGTATCCTCAGACACCACAAAACCAGGAATAAAGTTTAAACCTTTATGTAACACCTGGGTTTCAACATCTGATAAAGTAACAGCTGAAATATTGTGTACATTGTTTAAACTGACTTTTGAGGCCTCAAGAGATATAGTAAAGTTTGTAGTGCAACATCGTGATCTGTGGTTCCTGCCGCCCCTTCTTCTAACTCTAAAGGGATCATTATAAACACAAAGCACCATCTGCAAACACCATTCAGGGTACTTTGGATGGTGGAATATTGGTGGGATCTTTTCCATGTGGTCATTGTTCATTTTGTAGGCATACGTGCCAAACAAAAGAATTCACTAGTAAAAATATGTCCCGTATATTCAATATAATATATTTTCTAATTATAGTACAGATTGGGTGGTGTATTTAGCTGTATGTACGTGTTCAGCATTTTATGTAGATCAGACTTCAAGACCTATTAGATTACGTATTTCTGAGCACTTTAGTAATATTAGAACTAAATGTTCTACTAATGCTTTGTATAAACATACTACTAAACATCCTACTGCTCAATTTAAATTTATTGTTATTGACAAGGTTTTTGGCAATAGAATTTCAAAGCTGGTTGGCACATTTTAAATAAAAAAGAAAGAACTTGGATTGTCAGACTGGGGGGTCTTTTTTCCCCTGGGCTGAATGAACACTTATAATGCTGTTAACTGATTGGATGGTATGTATCTTGCTGACTATGACTTTTTTCCTATATAAATGTGATTTACTTGAGTATATGTGTTATGCATTCAAAAAGGCTTATGGCCGAAACCGGTCTGTGGACTACCTTTTGACTTAATAAAAGTCAGTTATATCCTCTTACTGGAGTGCTGTCCTTTTTTGGTTTTGAGTTTTATTTTGCATTGGGCCGTTGCACTTGCCATACATGTGGAAGCTCTGTTGCTGCTGTTCACCACCCATATTCAGCCACAGAAATAGACAACCTTCTAGCTGACCAGTTTGTTTCAAACTTCACCCCCCCCCCCCCCGTCTCCACCGGTTATCACCCAAAGTATACCTGCCACCATTCCTCAGCCTATTATCTCAAAAGAGCAGGTCATCTCTCCCCTGTCTGATGTCTGATGACATCCCAGTTTGCCTTTTAAATAAATTCAAACCTGACCTGGCAGACCCACTTGGATTTCTATTTAATCCCAGCCTCCAAACAGGCTATGTTCCAGCAGAATGGTGGACAGCAACAATCATCCATCTGCACTACTGTGGATGATCGACATATCCAGGGAATTATGGACACATAAGCCTGAATACTCTCATCAGTAAGGCCATGGAAATATTCAGCTTGTACCATATCAACAACAATATAGGTAATCTACTGGCTCTGGAACCAAGCCTGCTTGGATTTGTTAGGGGTAGATTATGTCTGTTAAATCTGGTAGACGTCTTCAAGAAGATCACCAAGGCCATGGATGAGGGAAAGAGTGTGCATCCCACCTAACCTGACCTGGCTGGGACATTTGTCACAATTCCCCACTCAGGTATTAAAGTGAAACTCTCTCAACTGGGCATGAACCCCTATGTCACCAAGTGGGTAGCCAAATGGCTCATTGAGAGGACCAATATTGTCAAAGTGGGCAAATTCACTTATAGCAAATGGTCAGTCACTAGGGTGTACCACAGATTTATGTTCTAGGCCCTTTCTTGTTTTCTATTTATTTCTCAGAAGTCAATGCAAACACAGACAGTCTTTGTCTGACCAAATCTCCGGATGACTTCCAACTGGGGGACAATTATGGAATCTAAGAATTATATTTATATACTACAGAAAGAATTAATACACACAGATGATTGCTGCCAGAGCCATGGAGAAAAACTAAATGTAAAATAAAATCATAATTTTTCCCTTTTGGAAAGCAAATACTCTGCCTAATTACAATATAGACTGCACCCCAACTGTAAATCCATAGATACATGATCTGGGTACTCAGGTTGATACTAATCTGAACTTCAATCACCCTATAACCTCAGTGGTGAGAAAGTCCCTCTATGTGGCACAAATCATAAGTAAGGCCATGGCATCCAGATCAAAGTATGTTATAATTCTAATGTACTTTGTCCTCATCAAACCAATAATTGAGTACAGTGTACCTTTTTGCATGTAACTGACCAGAGATCTATAACAGTTGGAGCAAACCTTGAGTTTTCTCACCAGGAAGATGCAAGTTGTAAAAAACAAGTCCTAAACAGTAAAACTGAAAGCTCTATCACTGTATTCTGTCTCCTACAAACTACTAAGGGGTGATCTGTGTCTGGCCTACAGTGCAGTATCCGATCAGGCCCTGATGGAAATGTTACACATTTGACAATTGAACTGCATGAGAATCATTCATTCCAAGGATCTTAACCTAGCCTCTGACATAAATAAATCATGTTAGAAAGATAGATACATTTTTCAAAGACTATCCCTTCTCTGGAACAAGCTTCTCTTTCACATAAAGCAAAGTCTTTCCCTGAACCTCTTCATGCACAACCTAGCTCAATGGATGGGTAGTCATAAATGTACTCTTGGGATGGTGCTCATGTTCCCCATGGACAGAGGCAGTCAATATTACATACCATAGCACAGGCTCATACCTCTGTGAAATTCATTCACCTAGCTATTGAAAATTATTAAACTCAGGTTAAATCTGGCAAGACTTGTATGGGTTCTTTGGCTGTTAGCCTAGTAATCTTCTATGACCCTATGTACCCATGAAGTTCAGTTTTAGCCTAGGTACAGCTATAGTGTGTCTGTACTGCATCACTGACATACCAGTACATCAGTATTACCACTTGATGGTTTGCACGAACACATATGGATGTATGTTAAGATTTCATGGCAGTATAACATTTTGACTGGCAATGTCAGGAGGGCAATGATTATGTGGCATGTGTCTTGAGGTCTGACGTGCTTATAAAGGGTGCTCCATGTATTGTTTGATATGTGTGCAATATTACAGTGACAGCTTCCTCGATCATTGAAACTTGACTTTGCACTGCTGTAGTTTCTGTGCGCATAAGCATAGCTAATTCATTGCTATCATTCTCACATACTGCTGTACCATTTATTATAAAGGATCACTTCTTCATTCACACATCAACTGCAGATGCTTCAGACAATATCCATTGCTATTATATGTGTCAGATCCATGCAATACCCAGCTGTGTGTAGGGAATCCATTTAGAATAGTCTGGTGTTTGTATGTGCTGTTATCCATATGACCAACACCAGAAAAGCTATTTGTACTCTGGTAACCTGGGCTGTACTTTCTATGCAGACATAATTATGGATTTTAAGGGAATGGTGCAGTGGTATAGACCATAATACAATAGCGCATGAGCAATGCTTTTAATTGGTAACAGTGGTTGAGATTGGGCAATGGTATGTTATAGATACACATAAGGCAAACACACAAACTAAGAATCCAAGGAACCAAAGGCAAGCAGGAACAACGTAAAAACAATTTATTGTAAGCGCTTTCGGAAACAGACTATGCTTTTCCTTCTTCAGACCACAAACATCCATTTTCAAATGCTTTTTTCAAAAGTTTTTTTCTTTAAAAAGATGAAATTGTAAAATTGAACATGTGGGTGTCCTAGGAGACCCACTTAGTATGTAATACTGGTATATTTGTTTTAATAATTTTTAAAATATTTGATTTAGGTCTGGATTAATGATTGTTTAATTTAACTACAGTTTTATAATTGTATTTAAATGCATTAGGTAGGTTAGTATGGATTCTGTAACCTAAGGGTTGTTCAGTTTAACTATAAACAACTGTCTTTGGAAAGGCTTAAACAACTGAATCTTTTACTTTAAAATTTGATTCCTAGCCTAATTAATTGATTAATTGATATTTTATGCCTGTTTTATAAGCATTTGAAAATGGATGTTTGTGGTCTGAAGAAGGAAAAGCATAGTCTGTTTCCGAAAGCGCTTACAATAAATTGTTTTTATGTTGTTCCTGCTTGCCTTTGGTTCCTTGGATTCTTAGTTTATAGATACACATTGGTTTCCATCTATATTGTGAAGTGAACTTGTATAACAGTTTTGTCACCAGAAAAAAATATATGTGCCTTTGCAGTTGTAATATAAATGAACCATAGCATAACTTTCACTAGTTATTTTATTTTTCAGACATACCTGTTTGGAAACATGCAATTATGAGCTCTGCGGAACTGAAAAATGTTACAGCTGACTAAATAATGCAAACTTAAATGAACCTGATGTGCAGGTATGACCAAGGATGAAATGGTAACTACTTTGGATTCGGCTATGATTCAGTCCATTGAACCCAGAGACACCCTGGTAATGGCTGTGAGTACAGAGTATGAAGAAAATCAACTTAGGCCTTCCCTGGGGTTGAGAGTTAGCATAATGGTATAGGTGTTTACTCCACTTACACAGGGTACAGAGTATGATTCTCATATTTGAGAGAAATTGGCCGCCTTGAAATAGTCCATGGGGTAGCTTGTGTAGCACTTAGCTATGAATCTATGAAACTATGGATAACCATAGAATGTAGCTTAAACTGCAAAACATGAATAGGATTTGAGTTTGGAAATGAGATGCCCTGAAGCAGCTAAAAGACAGACACAGTCTGAGGTGCAAAGTGGCTGAGAACAGAGAGAAAGAGAGAGAGAGATACAGAAAGAGGCTAAAGCTGCAGAGGACTGAAAGAGGTATCATTATGGAATGACCATGGTATAGGAGAAGGATAGAAGCAGATTCAACCAGGAAAAAGGACTTCCCTGTTCCTACTAAGGATACAGGGGTATCGGAAGTGAATTTCCTGTTGTGAGTGGCAATGTTAGTAGTTTCTTCAGTATAAAGCGGTGTGACTTTATTAATTTCATTTAATCATTGAAATGTGTGTAATCAACATTAAATTGGTCACTTACTGAGTTATTAGACATGCTCTTTGGCTCAAGAATAAGGTAATACATGCTTTAAGGTGACTGAATGAAATTGTTGCGAATATACCAAAGTCAAAAATATTTTGTATGAACATTTAAAACTTACTCCTGCGGCTTATGGAAATACTTTAGAGAATAAAGAAAAACAGAAGGCCATGTCAGTGATTTCATTACATAAAGTCAAGATAATTTTTTTTTTTAAATCTTAGAGTAGGAAGCCCCCACTACTTTTCTTGAGGACAAGATAATCTATTTAACAAATGAGGATTGTAACACTGTTGAAGTAATGGGCAAAATGGAGGAAATCTATATGGCTAGCAAGACACAGCTGGATAAGAGGTTTGTACCCAATACTAAATGTGTCTACAAGGGAGCTCCTGTGACCAGTCTAAACCTTCACAGCATGTCCCACAGGCAAAGAGGAAACCACTAGTTGTAGTACATGCCATGTTTTGGACTAAAGGGCTTCCAGTGTAAACAAGTGGGACGCACATGGTCAAATTTTCCTCAGTAACTGGGCATAGCTTTACAGCTACAAGAGGAAGCTATAACATCATAATAGTGGAGGGTTATCTACAAAATTGACTGCTCCAAATTATCAGAAATCATCTATATGTAAGAGAGGTACTGCATCAAATATAATTATTATTAAGCCTGCAATTTTTTGGTGAGGAACAACTTGTCCAGGAAGTCTACTTCAGCTATAGACATTAGAAGTACAACTTTTCAGCTTCCTTTCACCAGGACTCATTTGGACTGGGAATGGGGCAGGGGGGCAAGCAATTGGGGGGGGGGTAGTATTTTTTGATAACCAGCAGATATTGTAATAGATAATGATTTTAATGACACAGCATATTATGTAAATGCAGCTACATGCAGCCAGATATGGAAACAATCACAATAAGGATGTAACTAGGGTGAAACCTAACCTGAGCTTTATCAGCAACAGACGCTGGAGGTGTGGTTTCTTTAAGGAAGGAATTAGCTAGCAGTAAGTATCTAAAATGATATACATGGCTGTCAGAAGGTACCGGCTATATCTGGAAGGGTATATTTCAGGGAATGAGATGGCTGGTTAGTATCTGACTACTAGCTTGACAAAGGAATTCTAGCAGCTATTTATGACACATGCACAAAGGGAGAGGACAGCATTTGGCACCTCCATTTCATGACCCAGTGACATTTCAGAGGTGTTAGATTTCATCCTAACATGAACTGTATATATCCTAAAGTTTGCATAGATAATATTTCAGTTCTTAGTTGGCCATGGCTTGAACATCTGTGAAAAGAAGAGGTGCTAAGCAG
>NC_056746.1:64638814-64811314 GCF_019279795.1 Protopterus annectens | reverse complement strand
TGTCAAAATTGCAAATGTCGATCATATGGTCTTGGCCATATGAATGTCGACATTTTGCAGTTTTGACAATGTGAAGGGGACCCAATATATATATATATACATATATATTATAGATAGATATAGATACAGATATAGATATAGATAGATATAGATGTCATCAATGTGAATCTAGTGGGGCTAGAAGGAGTGTTTAATTATAGAGATCTGACTTTATAGCCATCCAGTGGTATATGCATATGTGTACATTAAAATATAGAAATATAGAATACTGCAGAACAACCCTAGCATGGAAAGTTTATAAGCCTTCCATGAGTCACCTTTGGGCAATGGTGGAGTAGATTACTGTGAATCCTGGAAACAATTACACACAACAGTTTTCTGGTCTTTCATATTTTATGTTACTCCTGAATTCCATATATTCATTGGCACATCTTATATCTTAGGGTAATGTGTTCCTGCTTGATGGAATGGTTTAACAGAATACTTTTATCATCTTTGATCCATTTAAAGAAGTACCCTAGCAACAGTAAACTTTATGGTCATGTAAAAATTATGCTGTCTGTTTTACCTTGATTTTATTAACCAGAGGGGTCAGTATCCATTTCTGAGCAGCTTGTTGGCTTGCAACTTCTAGAGAGATGCACATCTAGCAGTTATTAACATATGGCTGGCGTTACCTGTGGAATAATCGAGGTGTTCCTGATTGCTAACCAAGAATACCAATGTCAGCATTTTCTTTCTGTGGTTTAAATTAATTAAATATTTTCACCAGGGGTTACAGCAGCAATGGCTAGTACATATTCTAAACATGTAAAGAGAAAATCTATAGCGATTGCCTTTCTGTTGACTGTAGATAAAAAGTTGCAGAATTGATCAGAGTACCCAGCTGTTTGAATACTTTGTCTACCAATGTTTTATTATAATAGTTAAAGGTAAAGTCCTGGTCAAGCTGGGAGTGTTTTTTTTTCTGTTCTGTGAATCAATTGATAGTACCTTGTAGCAAGACTGTAGGTTTGGAGTAGTTTATTATTATATTGTAGTTCTTTAGCTAGTTTATCAGGTAAGAGAGTCTTATTTTGCAGTAAGTGTTACAGGTTATTGATAGTGTTTCTAGGCTTTAGTAAGACAATTTATTTGCATTTTAGATTAATGAAACAAAGCAAAGGTCATCAGTAAATAATGACAACATTATAGGTATGGTATAAATCCACTTGCACAAGTAGTCAAATGGGTCTCCTTATGGTGACTACTTGGAATGAATAGTTGGAAAGTAAATACTGAAATAAGGTAGTAGCATTATTTGAAAATCAGTACTTGGGTAGTTTATGAATGAGTATGTTTTGGTCAGGGGGATCAAAATGTCCACTTTCCAAACAATGCATTAGTATAGACTGAATATGAAAATGCACTTATTACGGGGATGCTGCCATATCAGGCTTTTATACTTTGCTATAACTATAGAGGAAGGGCACTTGGGTGTGGCAGATGGTACACTTTTATGTCTCCAGTTAGTCCACTGTTCTGTGATAGCTGGTGGGCTGTCTTAACCATCTGGCTTTTTCCGTAGTGTGACTTATGGCTACTACAGTAGGTGACAGCCTCCTGCTTAGTTTATTGTACCCCATCCATTTAGCATTACTCAACATGCATGTTGAAAACAGAAGAACTTACAATGGATACCATTGTCTAGTGGCTGCCTAGATAACTATCCTACCATGATCGCTGTCTTGCACCCACCATCAATGAACAGGCAATAAGGATCAGCAGACAATGGAGGAGAAAAAAAAAGTGGAAAAAAAATGCTTTTCCACACGATGATCTTTTGTATGGGCTCCCTGAGATTCAAGGGTGATATTTAAGGAGTTTGCACTCACTTATCATGCCCTCTATGACATGTATGCTGCCTATCTTATATCTTATCTTATGCCCCACAGCCAGTATGGGTCGGTTAGTGATTGCCTAGCTATAACAGGAGTTATTTGAACTGCATTGGATTGCAAACTACTTGTTTTGTCTTAAGAATTATTAACATACACCATCAGGTATTAAACCACTTTGGGCTTCAACTATGCTCCTTGTAAACACTCACTTGATTTATTTTACTGTAGCTTATTTAAAAGAAGAATAAGCCAGTACTATAAAATCTTTTTTAATCATTGCTTTATTTAATGGTTTCTATTTGTGAATGTGCTTAATAGAATGTGCATTAATAAAGTATTGGTTGTGTGACTGACTGAGAAACAGCTGAAGTTTGCTTTGTGTCAGAATAATCATGACCTAGATGGACACAGAATATTTCAAGAAGAGGAGGAGAGGGATGCATTTTGTCATTACAAAGGTGGCACAGTGGTGCAGCGGTTAATGTTGTCGCCTCACAGCAAGATGTTCTCCAGTTCGATTCTTGACTAGTGTGCCTTCTGTGCAGAGTCTGCATGTACTCCCTACATCCGTGTGGGTTTCCTCCAGGTACTCTGGTTTCCTCCCACATTCCAAAAACATGTTTGGAGTGTTTCTCCCCAGGCCTCTAATGAAAATAGGCTCTGTCTTAGCTGGACTTTCCCGGTCAACAAATGTTAAGCAAATAAAACGAATGCCAATGAGCACCAGGGGTGTTTTTTTTTTTAAATATAGTATAATGCATAGTGAAAAATGTAAAGAAAAATAAAAGACAGGACATCAGATCTATAAATGCTAAATGAAAGAGGACATGTATGACACACACAGTCATATAAATGAGAACTGCAAATAGGGAATAAACGAAAAATAGACAACAAGAAGGTGTTGGAGGGGTAGCTTAATAAAAACATATGACATTATGGATAACCTTAAGATCATAAGCAAGTAAGGCTGATATCTATTTATTTATTTATTTATTTATTTATTTATTTGTCATTTGTTGACCGGGTTAGTCCAACTGAGCCAAAGCCCTTTTTCAGTGGAGGCCCGGGGAGAACAGCTTCACAAGGTTAATATAAAAATAGCAGCAAAGTTTAAAAGTATAAATATTGTAAAAAAACTTAGAACTGTATAACACAGGTATAACAAAGATATGAAATGTGCATTCATGGTTAGATGGTGAAAAGAAATATTACAATTATGTGAAATCTTATATCACACTAATAACATCATGTATAGCAGACAGAGTAGAGGAGAGACAATTCTATACTATGAGCAATGTGGGTAAACATAGTACTGCTGAAAGTTAGAGTAGTCAGTTACTGTCAGAATAAGAGAGAACCTGATGGGATTATCTTCTAAGTCTCATTATAAAGTTGCTTTTACCCATTTTTTTGTTTTATTTCATGAATGTTTTCTGTTTTAAGACTGACACCGTAATACAATTTTTCTAAGATTTGTTTTACTTTAAAGATGAAGCGCTATAATGTTTTGAAATATTTAGACATGGCTCAATAATTTACAACTACTACTAAATACCCAAAAAACTAAATTACTGCTCTTTACCCTAAAACCTTTTGCTTCCAAAACAGCAGTAATCACTAGCATCTTTGTCAAAAACACTGTGACAGAAAATGTGAAGCACACAAAATTGAAGGGCATTATAACAGATGGCCAGTTGAAATTCGACAGTTATGTATCACTTGTGGTTAATAAAACTCATCAAAAACTAGGTATGTTATATAGAATAAAACAGCACTTCACTGGTAGCCAATTAGCCATATAGCCTTTACTTTCATATTGGCATTTCTCCTCTGTTGTCTCAATCATCACAACCTTCTAGTCTCACAGCTGTCAAATCATGAGCAATTATATAATAAAATAACCAGATTTGCAGTAAACTATAAGAATAAAATACATCACTGCCTAGTACTAAGGGAAATAATCTGGTTAGAACTACCACATCACCTAGCTCTATCTCAGCTAACTTCAATACCCAGACTTCTCAACAGGGCAAACAATTGCTCAGCCCACAACAACTTAATAGAACATAACTTCCCAAAACAATTTTACTCTCTTGAGAAAAATCACTAATCACTAAATCACCTACACTGCAGATGACTCTATATTCAAATAATGTAACTAAACTATTCAACTACATCCTGCTACCACTGAAATCTATTCTTAATGCAAACTCATTTAAAACATAACTAAAATAGCACCTATCAAATCAATGGATCTGCTCTTGTATATCTTCAGGATAACTGCCACTGTTGTGTTTAGCTTGCTGTATATTCAAACTATTTCTCTTCATTCAGAATACTATGCCCCACAACTTGTATTCATCAGTACCTGAATAATCTGTGAACCTACTTTATACACCACTTTGTAACTACAATATTTACATTTTCTCCCTACCAAGTTCCTTTCCTCACTTCCATTTCTTTGACTACCTAAGCATTAGTTACATGATCTATAATCTGTTTCACAAACCCACTAAAACACCTTTTCAAATCTTCAGTGTTCAACATCTACTAATACATAAGTATATTTTATACTGTAATAGTTTGCCTTTGTTTCATATGAATGTAATCTCAATGGCAAATGACTGTTTAATTATTAATGTATATTACATACCTCTGAACTGTGCACATTTTTGCAGAATGTCCAGACTTTTTGGAGTTTAGATTATGGCTCCTAGTTTGCAGTCATCTGAGAACTTTGTTAGCCAAAGACCTCCTGTGTTAGCCTGTACTTCAGAGAAGTAGATACCAAACAGGAGAGGACCCAAGACTAAACCCTGTGGTACTCCACTTGTTACTGGTCTGAAGTCAGATTTGGAGTCTGCTACTTTCACAATGTGGGTTCTGTCAGTGAGCCAGTTGGCAACCCATCTTGTGACATAGGGATTTATACCTAGTTTAGTGAGTTTATCTGTAATTCCAGAGTGGAGGAAGGTATCAAAAGCCTTGGCAAGATCTAGATAGGCTGTGTGAACCACCTTACCCTCATCTATGGCTCTGGTGACCACTTCAAAGAAGTCAATCAGATTTAGGAGACATGATCTGCCTTTTACAAACCCGAACTGGTTGGGGTCCAGAGTTTGGAGATTATGTCATTGTTTAAGTTCCATGATGATATGTTCCACAGCCTTGCAGACCAGGCTCATCAGGCTAATGGGACAGTAGTTCCTGTTGTCTGTGGTGGCTCCCCCTTTGTGGAGTGGGATAACCATTGCTGTGCGCCATTCAATGGGCACAAAGCCTGAGCTGAGGCTATGATTGAACATGGTGCTTAGGTGGGGTGCCAGTTAATTCTGTAGTTCATGTAGAACACAGCCTGGGATGTTGTCAGGTCCCATCGATGCTGTGTTCTTGGCTTTGGAGAGTGTGGTTTTTACCTGTGCAGCCATGATTACAGGAACGTTGCATTCTTCCAGTATATAAATGGGCCCTTTAGGGGGTGAGAGGGGGGTAAAGTTAACACTGAACCTATCTGCCAGGATGTTGGCAATATCATATATCATATATATTTTGTACCATTATTTGATATACTGATGGTATTGTAAGTAATATCTGTTGTTATTTTTTTCACACTGAAGCCCATTCTTTCAACAAATTAAAAGTTTGAAAATCACCATGTTGTAAAACAAGCAAAAGTAGATAATTTTGATATGAATATACCTCTGTGTTGTATCTGAATCATAGATATTTTAATACGAATGTTATCCCTGTTACACGTTTCTTTCAAAGAGACCAAAATATGCAAATATCCACATTTCATAATGGCTGTAAAACCTTAATACTGCAATGTGTCAAACATATTTTATATGTACGGAAAATGATCTCCTGGAAATATATTTTTATGTTTGCATTAAACTCTTGATGATTTTATTAATGAATATATTTCTCATGTAAACCCTTACATAAATTATGTAAAGGATGCATCTTTAGTATACTGTGAAGTATTAACATTTGTCAGTGTTGAAATTTATGTCATATTTCACTTCTCTTTAAATACTGAATATGCTCAAGAATCATGCAACGCACGCTGGATTTATATTAATTCAAACAATTTGCAGTGTCAAATGTATTAAATGTATTAAAGGAGTTTAACACTACAGAAGAAAACTGTGTTGTCAATGGGTTTGAATCAAATAAAAACACCTTGAGGATATGGTTTGGTCAAAAGAACAGTATGTTCTTTCCTTGTCCCTAGGCAGGATAAAGTACAATGCCAACTGCAATGTTCTCTGTTCTCTTTCGGCTTTTCCCGGTTAGGGGTCGCCATAGCGGAACTCCCGTCCGTAAATGATTGGCAGTGGATTTTTACAGTGCCGATACCTTAAGACCCAATTACATTGTCAATGTTCATATAAATCATATCGATAAGTGAATCATCAGTGGTAACAGAAGTCATTGTTGACATGTTTACAAATGTAAATGTATATCTCACATTGCTAAATCCATATCCAGGAGCTGTTGTGATACAGTGGACATACATTACTCAAATATACATTAAAAAAAATTATAGTTTCATGGTCCCATAGTACATACTTCTTTTATTATCTGATAAAAAATAAATATCATAATTTTCTAGGTTCTAATCTGAAATGCACAAGAAGTAACAAAAAGTAATAAGTACATTCTGCCCAGCACCAGATGAATAGGGCACATTGCAAAAGGATGAACACTCCAAGGTTACACCATTTAACAAAGCTGTTTAGGAAATTTTCATGCATTACAGTGTATACTCAAGGTACAAAACCAGTGTCAGTCTATATGGCATGCACATTTTGAAAAATGGCAACGGGAGGCTTTCCACAAGTGGACTTTTTTTTAACTTTTTTTCAGGAAATATAAACTCTTGTCAAAATGTTGAATTGCGATGACTAGTTTATTGACATCGTTATGAACAGCTGCATAAATAAAGGAAAGCAAAACGCAAAACACTATTATAATTTTGAGCAACAAGAAGTGGTACTGCATTTTCAAAAAATTTAACATTCTTAATCAAATTATGGTTAAAATAGTTACTGTATTTAATTGAAAATAACCCACCTATATTTATGAATCTGCTAAAAATCATATATTGGATGAATGCTGGCACTTGTTTCCAGGAACAGAATGGTTCAAATATGTTTTTTTTTTTTTTCAATCAGTGTTTTAGTTTATAGTACTTTTTATTCCTGACTGTTATAACTGTTTAGACTACAAATAAGAGTACACGTTATTTTCTTTACTTACTCCGTTTAATGCCTTAGTTAAGCATTTCAACCTGAAATCCTTAATGTACTTTCATAATTACAGAGCTAATGACGACACAAATCACAGGAGTTCACTATGTTTTGCTTTGAATGGCAGATCCACACACAAAAGCAGTAATTGTAACAAGAGCCTATGGTAAATATTTGGGGCACTTGTAAAGAGAGAGAGGGAGAGGGAGAGAGAGAGAGGGAGAGAGAGAGAGGTAATGTTTTACTTATAAACAAATGTAACTGTTCTAAACAGATTCAATAATGCAGAGTAACCTTTACTCAATGGGCGATGTTCTATCCCAAAGAAACATATCTATTAAAAAAACATCCTGAAATCAACTATCAAGAAATGCTTTCAGAACTTTTACATTTGAGAGTTCATATTCAAGAAGAACAACGTAGTAGGTCACACAAACTCCAAATGACAAAAAGAGCAGCAGTGGGTTCAGGTCCAAAAGCCGACTCACAGTTTATCCAAAAATATATTTAAATTATTATTTATGAATATTCATTATATGATTTTATTTCTGTCTGTTTAAATTGAGCTCAGTAATCGTTTCCTAATTTCCTTGAAAAAGTCTCTGATTCACCAGAGACGAAAGCGCTTGGAATACTCTTTATACCTTTTGGATTTTCATGTGACTACACCTTTCAAGTGTTTTATTGAAGAAATTCTTGGATAAACTGTGAGTCGGCTTTTGTCCCTGAACCCGCTGCTGCTGTTTTTGTCATTTGATGTTCAAGAAGAAGGCAACCAACTTGTAGACCATTTGAAAGAAGTCATAAAACATAGGTTCAAGTATAAATCATGAACCTTGACTTCCTGGTTTTCTACTATCATACTTTTTGCTCATTGGCCTTTTCTTTGCAATAGTCTGGGCAAACCAGTAATGATATTTAATACTGACAACTGATACCAGAGTTGTGCTGAGTCACCCTTTACAAGTGAAAGGTACATGGCTACTGGATCTCATCTAAAGATATTCTGGCTTAGAGTACAGCCTACCAGATGACTTGCAATCTAGTTGCATTATATTAATCACTGATGTCAGATTTGTGGGGACTAGTGATGGATGGAACATGAGTCACTTGGATTAAAATCGTATTGCACTGCAACTGCCTGTGGTCTTTTGTTCACCAAATGATGCCTCATTTACTGCTGTGTTAGAAATACAGTGTTACTTCTGCAGCGCCTTTTGCTTTGTGTTTCACATTGCAGATTTTTATAATCTATTTAACTGTCTAGCTAATCAGCTTAGTTCTCATCTCATTGTTTTTATAGTTCTTATGTTAGTACTAGGCAATCAGTCTGCAAGCTATTATAAGACTAGCCAATAACCAGAGGTCAAAATCAAAATCTTTAATTTGATTCTGTGAGGTAAGGCTCTTAACCATTATGCCCTCCCAAATAAATGTCCTAAAAGGATGAAATTTGCAGAGGCAGAGATAATTGTCATCTGTTTAATGCCCCAGGGTGAGTCCTGTTGCTGGTCTACCATGGTCTCCCCTAAGGAAGTGAGAGCTGTACAAATCTCTCTAGGCCCAGAAGATGGTGGCATGTACTTGCGTGGTATAGAGAATGATGAGCCGACTTCATTAGTTCTTAGTTTGTCATACATTATCTTTCCCCTTGGTTATTACTGGGTGGAATTATTTGTTTATTTAATTTATTTATTTAGTTATTTGCATTTGATTACCAGTAAAGTCTGACTGGTCAGAAATCATGTGCATTGGCAGCCTGGAGAGAAAAGTTCAAGAGTAAAATAATCCTAATAGGCTGTGCTACAATTAGGAAAAAAATATGTACAATTACCTTGTTTTATTACTGTAAATACTAAAGGGCTAAATTCAATAAAGCCTACACAGTAGAGTGCCAATTTGTATTCACTAAGTGGTTATACATGTCATGTATAGCTGCACAAGCCCAGTAAAGATTGTGGTATGCTATTTGCAACATAAGAAGTTGAACTGTATGTTAATCAACCAATCCAAGATGGAGGAGGTATTCGACAAGATGTAAAACAATTGTGTACACTCGGTGCAGTTTTTGTCTTTGAGTTCCAAAACCCATTGGAATGCAGCCATGGAAACTACTGTACATAGAAAGAATGTTAGGGGCTACTGCTGCTCTTCTGGATGTGTATATGTGCAACAGACTCAACTCTATGCTGCTGCTGCTGATAGAACTCAGCCAAGAAGATGAAGTGCGTTTAGACCTCATTTAAATGTTCATGGTCTGCATGATGTAGAAATAGTAGAGTGCTACTGGGTGGATAGAGACACACTACAGGGACTCTGGAACCACTGTCGTCCTCAAATGAGAGCAAGTGCAAACCAAGGAGAACCAATACCTGTGAAGACTAAGATATGCGAAGCACTTTGAATATTAGCTACAGGAACCTTACAGAGACCAGCAAAGGACATGGTAGATGTGTCACAGGCATCAGCTTCCAGGACCCTACATCAACTCTGAATGCTATGTTACACCATGCCATTGACTACATACATTTTTCCTGTACCCCTGAGGACAGAGCTACAACTATTCAGGATTTATACCCTGTAGCACACTTACCTGAAGTCCTGGGTGCCATACACTGCATGCACATTGAAATAAAAGCACTGCCTAGGGAACAGGGAAGGGTGTACATCAAAGAATGAGCTTTCACTTTGTTATCTGCCAAGTCATGTGTAACGCTAATGGAATCATCCTGAAGGTGTGTGCTGGCAACTCCAGCAGTTATCATGACTCCCATATCTGGCATAACTCTCAGCTCTACCAGAGGTGTCTAGAGGGATATCATACAAGGTAATTTATTGGGTAATGCAGGGTATGCACTCGAGCCATGGCTGATGATGTCCATTAGAAATGAGCAAACACCCACAGAAGAACACTATAATAAGGCATATGATCAAACAAAAAATGTCATAGATCATGTATTTGGGCTGCTGAAATCATGGTTCTGGTGCCTAGATATATCAGGGGGGCCAAGCAATACAATAGCAGTACTTGTGATGACATTTTCACAATATTATCCTGAGAAAACACCTTCAACAGGAACACCAAGGGGAAGGGGCACACATCCCACCACAACTGGCAAAGTCACCACAGTCCAAACAGGTGAGGACTCAGAGGAGGGAACTACTGGCTGCTGTGGGTGTAGGTAGATATAGGCATGCACAATATGCTCTTGCGCTGGCCAAGAGACAACAGATAGCACACATGCTGACCACCTAAGAGGTACAACTTTCATCCTATGGACATACATACAGTAACAGTGATGCCAAACAATGCTAACAACCTTTACACACCCATGTAATGGATGTGTACTATTAGCATCACACAGAGTCAGCCCTGAATTAAAGCAATTGTAACTGCAGGACTATCGAGGTAAGTGTTGAACCTGGAAAATGGATATAAATGGGTAAGGACACAAATGAATGTCAGATCATTGCATACTGTTACTTGCTAATGTACCCAAGTAGAAGGTGTGTGAGTTTTGCAGCAATGACATCAATACGCCTCCTCTTTATCAACTAATAGGCCTCATGCAACAAAGAGAGAGATATAATACAAAAACATGTAAGAAAGCAGTACAATTTTCAAAAAAGCATCACAAACACATATAGACTAAGCAATCAGTCAGCTATGTACCCTGTGCATCAGTAAAAAAAACACTTATGTATTCCTGAATCTAAAATAAACAAGGAGATGGCACTGTTATCATCATTTGCACAGGGTGCTGTTTGGTGGGGCAGGAGACCATGGCTGACACAAAAGGTAGTGAGTGTGTGTGAGTAAGAAAGACAGGCAGGCAGGCAGAAATCTCCATAATTATCAATTATCATGTGTGTGTGTGTGTGGTGTGTGTGTGTGTGTGTGTGTGTGTGTGTGTGTGTGTGTGTGTGTGTGTGTGTGTGTGTGTGTGTCTATCTACTTGGGCACTTGAGGTGAACTATGTCACTGAGTATGTATAAGAACACAGGCAAGCTCTGTGCTAGGCCTACTTCCTGGCATGTCAGACAGGTGTGAGCTGTGCACGGTAGAGTTAATAGTTCATTGTTGTCACCACCAATTGCAAGAACTGACTCTACCAGGAGTTGAACTGGCATATCCATTCTTGTGGTTAGATGTGCTGTTGCTACCTGAATGTGACTGATGTCTGCTGGATGAGGTCTCCTCATGACCATGCCTATATCCATGACCCCGTGGCCTAGTACATCTGGGTGCAGACACCTCAACCACTGATTCAACAGTGGAAGTACTGGCACTACAGGAGTGTGATTGGGCATGGCCATGTTGGCAAAATGAAGATTATGCTGCTGACATATATTCATATGGAAGCTGTTCCCCTCCCATTAGATGTTCCATTACAGACACTGCCCTTTCCATTGTGTTATTTATCCAATCCATTGAATTGGTCACATGGTGGAGGCAGTTACACATGTCAGTCTGTGCCATATACAACCATAAGCATGTCTTCAGAGGTCCTAGTGGAACATGCCTATGTCTCCATAATGGCCATAAACATGCTTTGAGTGGCACATAATGACACATGAAGATCGGGTGGAAAGAGTACAGCAGGCCTCCTTTGAGCACCCTTAACAACCCTCCTGCTTGTCTCCCTGCCAACACTTTGCTTACAGCCCGAGTCAATTGACATTGAAGCAGTGGTAACTGCACTACCTGAACAAGTGCCTCACCATCCACCTGTCCAATATCTGAGGGTTCAGTTGAATAGGTATGCATAGCCATACTAACTGTGTATGACGGAAATACAGGGGATGGCTAAATGTCATCCTCAGTATCAGATTCAACTTCTGCATGCTTCCCACCTGTGTCTCTGTTTGGCCACCATCATCATTAGAGGCTATCAATACTGTGACATCAGGTTGTAAGAGTCCTACACTACAACTTTCAGGATCACCTGTGATAAAAAACAACAAACACAGGAACAAAATTGCTACTGCACTAAATATTAAAACAATTTATGATAAACTAACACTGGTCCCACTGTCATAGATGGTACAACAATACAGACACTCATTACACTCATCTCACACATACAGATAAATGCATATATCTGAAGAATGGTCATCAATAAGCCAAAAACCATTTTTTGCTTACCACGTGCAGATGGCTCCACACTTTGCAGGGAAGATGCTTCTGGAAGAAATGAAGCAAGGGAAGGACACAAATTAAACATCACGATGGGAATAACACAGGGGTACAGTGAATACACAATTGCTTATATGTCTGGTAAGAATAGTTTTAACTGAAACTTAGCTAACACCCACAGCCCATGTGTAATGAATAACTGTATCATATATGTCTATTAAGTTATCAATAGGCACAGTAAAAAAAAAATCCTCCCAGGAAGTATTAGTCAAATTATTTAACAATTGGATGAGAAACCATAAATTTACCCGAGGGGTAACACCTATGTCCCTCATGAAGAGGGGTATTTGGTGCTGATCATAGATTTCATCTGCTGTGGCCAGTTAAGGAACAAGGGTATTACATGGCTAGGCTTGTAAAGGCCCTAGGGCCGTTAGCCTAGTAACCTCCTATGAACTTATGAACCTATATATTTTATTATACAAACAAATCTAGAACTTGTCATATATAACCTTACCTAGAAGCTGCTTCTGGGACACAGTTACCCTACCAAACACATCCGCACCAACATTTTATTTTATTTATTTTACATTTGTTAACTGGGGGTGTTTGACTGAGCCGAAAAGGCCCTTTTTCAGCAGAGGCCCGAGGAGAAAAGCTCCAAATCGAAAAATTACAGATGCATTTAGATATTTAGACATAATCAGTATACACACAAATTACAATAGACATGTTTTTACAGTGGTATGCAGCACATCAGCAGTTACAGTGAAGAGAACAAACAAAAAATATTAATTTAAAATAAAGGTAATTAATAGATTTGCGGTGTACAGCTGAAATTTGGAACATGGGTAGAATACATATATAGTACACAGGTACAGTACATACATTGTAGATTAGCCAGTGTTTGTGAGTAAGAGTGAAAACTATTATCAAGTACCTTATCTGCTTTCACTAGCCTGGAGAGCAGTTATTGCACTGCCAACTTGCCTTGAGATGTTGCCTAATGAGGTTTTTAAAGAAGGATTTGGACAATGTGTTTTGTATGCTAGTGGGGAGAGAGTTCCATTTTTTAGCCATTGAACTACTATATAGTGTGTCTCCAAAGCTATTGTAGCTGTTGGTGACTTCTAGTAGTAGTTTGCTTGATGATCTAAGAAGCCTTTTGGCTGAGTGATGTTGTACTAGGTTTTTGAGGGCAGGACACTCATTGGGGAGGTAATAGATAGAATGACAGAGGCAGAGCTGATTGTAGGTTAGAAGGTTGGGCAGTTCAAGCCAATGGAGCTGTCTCAAAGCAGTACAGTGATGAGTTCTATATAAGCAATTTGCAGCAAAGCAGGCAATTCTGTTATAGCAGGCTTACATTTTGCTTAGTTCAGTTTTGCTGAGATTAGTCAGAAAGGGAGATGCATAGAGTAGGGTGGATAGAAGCTGGGAGTGAGCAATGGCTGATCTTGTGTTGTTGGTAAGAAATTGTTTGATACTGTAGAGTGATCCTAATTTGGCATGCACTTTTTTAATAGTTAAGTTGAGATGACTATCAAATTTTAGGTGGGAGTTTATGGTTATTCTCAATAGCTTAGCCTGTGCCACTGGAGTGATTGGAGTAGCATTTGTGGAGTAGATAGTGAATTGACTGTTATCAGTGTTTTTGTTAGAACTGGTTATAATCATAAGCTGAGTTTTCTTTGGACTGAGGATAAGCTGGGCTTTGGTAGGGTAGTTTTCAACGTCAGAGAATGCTAGTTGAGTTGTTTTCAGGAGGGCGGGAATATTTTGTGCAGCACAGGTTACGGTAGTAACATCTGCATACTGAATGATAGATGCATGCTGTGTAGAGGTATGGAGGTCATTTGTGAAGATTGTGAATAGTAGTGGTCCTAAGATAGAACCCTGTGGGACTCCTATATTTATGGGCAGCTGAGGAGAGAGAGAATGTTCACATTTCACAGCTTGGTACCTGCCAGCTAAGTAGCTTTGGAACCAGGTAAGACTGGAATTTGATAGGTGATATTGGTTTAGTTTGTTTAGCAGGATTTGGTGCATGACTGTGTCAAATAAACATCAAGTAGATGTTATAAATCAAAAACCGCTACCCAAATGTGAGAACTCCTGTATAAAAATAGGAAAATAATAGTACAAAAAAAACAGGAGTGCAAGGCGACAGAACAGAATCCACATAGACTAACCTCTGTACTGAACCAAAAAGCACAGCAAGCAGTATACACTTCACCAGGCTGAGCCAAAGTACAAAACAAGCAGTTTTCACTTCACTGATTAATAAATACAGTCTCACATATGTAAGCACAAGATAATCCTCATTCGATGCAAAAGATAGATTTATTCAACAAATAAATAGGAAATGGCAAGCACTTTCACCCGACTGGGCTTCTTCAAGCCAATATAAAACAACACTTTTAAAAGAAACTATTTATACTGTGGAGAGCTGACATCATTTCCTGTTTTCCAATTAATTAATCAACAATTAACAATTAAAGAGCAACTAGTTCTTGATCATTGCATACTCATTATTTAACATCATAAACAGTATAAGGCTAATCCAATACCTCTAAAAATATATTAAAAACATAACTAAACTAAAAATGCATAACAATATTATTAAAATACATAAATTATGCAAAAAAAATGCATACATACAAAATAAATAACATATTTATATATATTAAAACTAAATCCTAATTCGCCTGCCTTTTAACATGGGTCTAACGGGTACTCTATCGTTCAGACCTGGCTCCTTATCTGCCCTCAACCTAACAATCCATTTGGCTTCACACTGTTCAGTAAAATTGGTCACATCACCCCTTCTTATAGAGGGTGAATTCACTTGTATAGCAAGAAACCTAAAAGCATGCTGTTCAGATGTCTCCATGATGTGCTTGGAAAGGGCATTCCTATCAGATCTAATACAAATGTTGTATACATGCTCTCTAACCCTCTCTCGAAGCCTTCTGTCTGTCTTGCCCACATAAAAAGCTGGGCAAGTCATACAGCGAGCTAAATAAACTATATGCTCCATATTACAATTGGCCTCAGCATAAAAATGGAAGCACTGTTGACTCACAGGGTGTACAAAAGTTGCAGTGCTATCTATAAAGCAACAAAAATTACATTTCCTACAAGGTCTAGTAATGGATTTGAACTTATATATATCATGATTATTTCCATTGGGGTAACATAAAATCCTATGGAGGTTCATACGATTCTTGTAAACAAACCTGGGCATATCAAGCACAATGTCACGAATCACTGGGTCAACAGTAAGAATACCCCGATGCTTAAAGTATATGTTTCTAATCTCATTAACATCATGTGTGTAATAGAGACCCTAGTACTATCCTTGAGTTTCATTGTCCTCTCTACTACACTATCACTGTGTGTTGTCATAGCATCCCTGCTCATAAAATATGGTGCTGCCCGATCTCTCCTCAGTGTGTCCACTCCACTGAAGCCTTCTCTAATCTCTTCTATGCTATAAGCCCTAGCAAGCAACTGGTCATGGAGATTTGTCAACTCATTATGAAAACCAAGTTCAGTAGGATTAAGGTGGGAAACCCGCATCACCTGTCCTCTCACTATATTCCTAAAAACAAAGTTAGGATGCATGCTGCCCCTGTGTAATAAAGAATTTCTATAGCATGACTTACGATAGACCCCCGTGTTCAATAGTCCACATGGAAGTCTCTCAATAAATACATCCAAGAATGGAATTGATGCCAGTGAAGCACTCATGGTAAATTTTAGGTATGGTACCAAAGAATTAACCTGTCCTAGAAAATCATCCAGGTCCTGTTTATTTGCCGTCCACACCACAAAAAGGTCATCTACAAACCGTACATAAAACCTAACATATTTCTTATAGCTCTCCAGTTTAAATAGACTACACCTCTCCCAATCTGCCATCACTAGATTGGTGTAGCTATTGGCACATGAAGTGCCCATAGATATGCCATCTTTCTGAATGTAAATCTTATTATTAAATGTGAAAATATTGTGGGTCAACACTATATTCAATAGCCCACACAGGGTGTCTATAGAAGATGCTAAAAATTTTGAATCTGAGATATCACTCATAATACCCTCATTATGTACTAGAGCTGTTGTAGCAACACTATTCCCAACATTACAATGTGATAAAACACTCCCTGTCGCAGATAACATGTCACTAGCAACACTCCCATTATTAACAACTTTAGTTACACTTTTTGTTTTCAACACATTCGAAGCAGTTTTATCTAGTCCATTTCTGTCAAATTCTGTCCTCGGCCAAGTAAAGACATGGCCGTCCCTGAAATCAATGGTGTCTCTACGGATCTTGCTCTGCTTCTGCGTGAGCAGTTTCTTCTCAAACAGGTAGATGTTATCTAACAATTTATCAAAGCCCTTATCAACAACAACAGATGGAAAAGTGTCATAAACAAACTGCTGCTGTTGTTTAATACGAGCTCGCAGGGCAGCTTCTTCTGGATGAAAATATTCATTCAATAATGTCATGTATTGTGAGCTAGTTTCATTGTTAATTTGTTGCCACTTATGAAGTAAATCAGGGAATAGAGTACCTGTAGTTGGCATCTTAAGTATCCGTAGTCCCCTCGGAATAATTTTACGGCTGATACACATTTCAAAATGCTGGCGCTGAAGCTGCATCCTCTTCAATTTAAAAAATTCCACCTCTAGTTGATTCATTAAGGTGGATAAGCCACTACAATTGGCTATTGGTGCTGCATCATCCTTTGTACTACGTATCACATCATAGGCTAGTAACGTAGATGTTAGTTTGCAGTTTCCACTGAGCTGTTTGGATCTCTGACAGTGGACAGGAGCTCTTCATTTGGTGTCAGTGGGCACTCGTTAGTAGCTCCTTGCATAGCTAGCTGTTCACAGGCAACTGCAGCTACTGTCATCCTGGCTGATGAAATCAAATAATGACATACCTGCTCATAAGTCCTAGTATGATCCCCTATCACATTGACATCATTCACTAAATGGCTCCAAATCTGCATTCTGGCAGCCATACCTACATGTCATCTCTTAAGCAGAAAAGAACCATGACACCTGAATGCCTGGACTATCTCTTCATTTTCTGAGTCACTGAGAATTGATTTACATGGATCTGCAAGCTTCAGTGTCACAATCATATGTGACATAAAACAGAGGATACAACACATAAATATCACCTAACTAAAGTTTTGCTTGCATACACATTTGTCAGCATTAAGCACTGGAAACACACATTTCAGTTATTAAAACTGAAGGTTATCTGGTTGTCCCCCCTCACCCTCACACACAAAGTAATGTTTGTCCAAACTGAGGAATACTACTTTAGTTATGTATAATATTTCCCACTGAAATATCAGGATTCCTGCATATTTTCAAGAGAAAAGCACTTGAAACACACTTTTGTTGTGGCAACACACAAATGGTAGGCATCTCCCCTACCCCAAACACCAAATGAAGGTCTGTACAAATGATGGGATGCCACATAATTAAATTGGTATATATGCTTTCAACACACTTATCATAATGTGTACACATTTACAACAGAAAACTCAATTTAAGATTCCAATCACCTCTCACTGTGCCTAGCACTCCCCTGGAGGTGTCCCTGGGTCATCTCAGAAGCATTACACCTGTCAGTGACATGTACATTACATTTCTCTGCTGTAAAGTAGAAGACTGTAAAATAATAATTTTAACAATAACACTTGTGATGAAAATTAATAACCTGTCTGAGAAATGCAAATGCCTGCCCAAAATCATATGTCAAAAGTGAACTATAAGAACTGCATACAGATAGAAGTTCCACTTTTTACTGGATATTTAAATTGCTTTGTAACGTGTTACATGATCTAGAATGTACTTGAAAAATACAAAGCATACCTTAGAAAAATCAAAAGCCTTCTCTGCAGATAAATCAAAAGGAATAGCAATCTTCTGTTTTGTCCAAATACAGGTCTCCACACCTTTGAGTTCCCTAGCTACACAATTCCTTTTTATAGTGTACATTCAAGCCTCTGAGAATGGTGAAGATGCAAATGAGGTGTGAACTCATTAGCATTGCTGAATACCAAATTTCTGATTTCATGTAGCAAATGTAAACATACTGTAGGCTGTACAACACTATTAGTTGGTAATGGGTTGCACTTGTGAATGATCAGCAGGAGAGAGAAGAAAGACACAACAGCAATTCAGAATACCTTCCCGTCAGTGGATGTGTCACTCAGGATATACTTACAAAGTGAAGAAGTAAATTTAGCAAGCTTTTAAATGGAACTAAACAGCACACATGTATCATTCGTGTTCAATAGTATACACACTCTCCTGCCTGTGCTGATAAATGTTTTTCACTGTCATGTACTTTTTATCATGCAGTTAAAGGAGAATGATATAAAATGCACTATAGACTGCATGTCTGAGATTACAGCAGAGATAAGGGAAGAATGAACATAACAGAAAGACAAGACAGATCTGCATTTGTGCAAAGATATTCATAAATGGTTGTGTGATCACTCACTGCACTAAAGATGTAAGTCACACATACAAACAACTGAGAATTTACAAGTGTATGTCATGTTAATGCTGTAGAGAAAATGTTTGCATACACATGAGTTGCTTTCCTGCTGCAAAGCTGTGCCTGGACAAGGAAAAATAACACCCTCCCATTGTGTCTTGTAGTTCCATCAGTATGAGAGTTCAAATCCAGAGTGCTATAAAATTATTTCCATGTGTTCATTTTTTTATTTTTTTAAATATTAATATTTGCATGGCATGCAGCTTAGATCCCACATGGTGAAACACATCCTTATTTAAAATTTAATAACAGCTTGAATGATATGGACAGCATAAATTGTAACTGTGACTCAACTATGTGTGCAGAACACCTTGTACATATGTTGAGGGACACAAGACATAAGATAGTTAAACCATGGTTCATGTCCCACATTACTGTTTTAAACATAAATTATATTAATAATGTGTTTATAAAGAAAATGTATTTTCGCCAGTGCCTGACTCATTTGCATATTATTCACCTGTGCACAAACATACCTTATGGCTGCTGACAAAAATGATACAGTGTTCCTTGCAAACAAGATACCTTGTTGCCCTCCTTTGCACAAACACACTAAGCAGAGCTGCATGGTGGTCAGCAGTCATACACAACACATGCAGAATAACAACACCTGCAGACATAAAAGATACACTGTTACTTGTTCCACCATCCTTTGTGCAAACACTCTAAGTGGAGTTATGAGGTGGTCAGCACTCATGCACAACACTTGCAGTTCCACAACACCTACAGACAAAAAATATACATTATAACTTACAAAACAGATGAATTGTTATTCGCACCACCTTCCTGCATGCAAACACGGTTAAGTGGTGTTGCATGGCCGTCAGCATTGTAGACAGTAAGCAGTGTAAAAAGTACACCTTCTGCCTAGCTTTCCCTCTGGCAATAGATGAAAGTTCATGGTCAGAATACAGGTGAACCAGGGTTGTAATCCAGCATACTCCAAATTTTATCAATGCTGTTCCACTTAATTTTATATAAAAATTAACAATACAAAGATAATTATGCATAACAATAACTATGTATAGCAACTGATATCTATGAATTATATGTGTGACTGAAGGTATCACAACAATTATGTTTCTGTAATTAAATATTTTTTTCTGCCATTGGATTGACTTCATACTTTACTGACAGTTATCTACACAAATCACAAAACACACGTATAGCTGAAAAACAGATTTTATTGTGTGGTTTGACCCAGAACTCAGAAATCTTTCCTGAAAGTATTAAAAGTATATGCATTTCCAGTATATTGGCACACATTAACACATTACTCCTGCATCACACATGAGAATGCATAAACCAGGACCTTGTCAAGTCAGACAGATATGTGGTTAGCCGAAGTGTAGCAGCACTCACTCTTTAATGTGTCTATATAATTAATGAGCATCAGCATCTTCCAAACATGCACTAATGATGGCATCTGCTATAAAATGTTCTGCAAGAGAAGAAAACTCAGACTTATGCCATGGCACTTGCATTAATTAATGTGACCTGTAGGTAGGTAAGGATTTTAATCTCAATACAGTCCTCCCAACATCTTATCACTAGATACTAATGAGTTCATCTGCTCTAAAATGTTGTCTGACAGTATAAAAGTCAGACTTGTGCTGTGGAGCTTGTATGAAGTTTGTGTTCTGTCGATAGCTATGTAGGGGTTCTAGTCTTACTGCGGTCAAATGGTGTGTGTTTGTGTTCAGTTATTTCACATTCTGGAGACCATTTTAGAAAAGCATATAAGACACTTCTACTATCGTCTTCGCCTCAGCAGACACTGATGATTCAATCTACTCTAAAGTGTTGTCTCACACTATGAAAGTCAGACTTGTGCATTGGCACTTGTGTTAAGTATTGTGTACTGTAGATTACTAGGTCAGGTTTCTAATCTCACTGTGATCAACTTGGGTGTGTGTTCATCTTTAGAGACAATTTTACATGAAGATGTGACTCCACATCTATGTCAGACTCTCCTCCAAAGAACTTCTTCTCAGCATTCAATGAAGCTATCAGCTTCCATAAAGTGCACCATGACATAAGATTACTGAGGTGGTGTCCAGGGGTCTATATCATAACACCAAAGAGACGCCTCAGTGAACACCTCTTCAGCAACACATACAGACTGAACATACAAAACCATGAACTCTGACATCAGCAATTTCTTACCCTGGGAAAAAAATTGCTTGGCCATCTCTGTAAGTTTGCTGTTTCTCCCATTGTAGTGTAATCTTGGAGTTGGTATATTTAGTTAGGGGGGTGGGGACACAGCCCCCCATGTTGGGGGGTCAGGGGTGAAGCCCCCCACTTTATGTTTGTAATGATGTTTTTTTTTGTTTATAGGCAAGCAGTTTCTTTCCCAGGGAAATAAATCACTGATGTCAGTTTTGGCTGCTTTGTGCATTCAGTTTGTATGTGTCGCTGAAGAGGTGTTCGCTGAAACATCTCTTCGGTTATTAAATATAGACCCAGTGTCCAGCAGCACAGTGTGACTGACAGCATTTGTGTAAGTAACTGTTCTGCATGAACCACATCTACCTCATTTGTAATGTGTCCATAAATGGTATCAGGGCACGCACACACAGCTTTCCAGTGTAAAAAACATATATGCGTATGATGTGCAATTAATGTAATTTATGTGATATAAAAAAAAAATATATATATATATATATATATATATATATATATATATATAGTCATATGACTGTGTGAAGACTTCCACTGTGTGGCATACTCAAGGTTGCATTTGGAGGTGTTGACAAAAATCAGTTTTTTTTAAATAAGTACAAAACGATATGGGGATAAACAACTAAGTGTGGAACTGTTTGTGGATGGCATCACACATACTCAACCGTAGCAAAAAGACAATCTGTTAATTGACAGATTTGGATCAAACTTCACCCCCCTGTCCACACTGGACATCACTCAAAGTATACATAAAAACATTACTCAACTAATTTTCTCAAGAGTGCAGCTTATCAGTGCACTCTCTAAGGCAGGCTAAAACACGGAATCAGTGGAACCTCACAACATCCCAGGTTGCCTTTTCAATAACTTGCAACCTGACCTTGCAGACACAGTTGGATCCATACTTAATCACAGCCTCTAGACAGGCTATATTCTGGCAGAAGGATGTAAAGCAACAATCATCTATCTGAACAAGGGGGTACCATCATCTGACCCAGGGAATTATTGACCCATACACCTGACACAGCTCATCTGTAAGGCAATCAAAGGAATCATCATGGACCTTATAAAAAAGGACATGTAATCTCCTGACTGTGTACACAACACATTTTTGATTTGCTAAAGATACATCATGTCTGTTAAATCTGTTTGACTTCTGCAAGAAGGTACCCAGGGGCATACATGAGGGAAAGACCATGCATCCTGCCTAATTAGACCTGTCCAAGGCATTTGAAACAAATCCACTCTTAGGTATTGCAGATAAACTGTATCAACTGGTCATAAACTCATACATATCCAGGTGGGTAGTCAAACAGATCATCAACAGGACATGTACTGCCAAACTATGTGACTTCAACCCTACAAAGAGGCCAGTCACCAGGGCTATACTACAGGCTTCTGTACTATGCCCTTTCCTGTTATGTATTTACTTTCCAGAAGTCAAAACAAACTTAGACAGCCTTTGCCTTACCAGCTTTGACTGCAAAATATGGACAATCATTGAATCCATGTACACTGTTGATATACTGCAGACACTATTAATGCACACAAATAATTTGTGCCAGAGCCATGGAAAAATATTAAATGAACACAAAAGCATAATTATTCCATTTTGAAAATCAAATACCCAGGCTAATTACAATACAATTATAATTACCCTATGAGTAGACCCAGTGGTATGTGATCTGGGTACTCAGCTAGGTAGTAATTGGAACTTTGACTACCATGTGTTCACAGTGGTGACAAATCCCTTGTATTTGGCACAACTCATAAGTATGGGCAATGCCATCCACAGCAAAGGATATTGCAGTGCCATTATTCTCAGCTGTCATCACACCAGTAATTAAATAAAATGCACCTATTGTACAATACAGCTGGAGCAACCTCAGAGATTTTGCACAATGAAGATACATGGTGTAAACAAGAAGTCATGTGCAGAAAGATTTAAAGCCCTGTCACTGTATTATATCAACAACAGACAACTAAGGGTCCATCTGTGTCTGTCCTACAGGACACCCTCCAATCTGGCTCTGATGGCAATGTTACACATTGTTAATGAAACTCCACAAGGGTCACACATTCCAAGCATGGTAACCTAGCCTTTGACATAATAAATCATGTTGCAGAGAAAGATACATCTCACAGATGCTACCACTTCTCTGGAACATGCTTGCCATTCTTCAAATGCTACATAGATCAAGGGAAGGTTAATCATAATTGTACTCCTGTTGTTGCACATGTGTCCCTCACGGATAGATGCAGTTGGTATTAGATAACATAGCATATGCACATACCTGGGTAAACATTGTTCACATAGCTATTGAAAATTGTGTAAGTCATGTTAAATATGGCTAGTACTATTCTATGCACCTATAAACCTATGAAGTTCAATTGTATCCTAGGTGCAGCTATAGTGTGACTGTACAGCATCACGGATGTACCAGTACATCATGTCAGTATTACCATTTAACAGTTTGCATGGACACATATGCATGCACGCCAGGATTTCACGGTAATATAAATTGTTTTATGGCAATGTCAGGGTGACAATGATTGTGTGACATGTGTCTTGAGATTGACATGTGCTGATAGAAAGTGTGCTCCATGTATTGTTTGGTATGTGAACAGTATCACAAAGACAGCTCCTTGCTCACTGATGCTACACTTTGCAGCTCTGTAGTTTCTGTGCAGATCAGCATAACTGATGCATAGCCATGTGTCTGACATAGTGCTGTACCATTCATTATGATAGATCACTCTTGAATTCACACATCACCTGCAGATGTTGCAGACAATATCCATTGCTATTACATATAGTTGATGCGTGCAATACACAGCTGTGTGTAGGGAATCCAGTCATACTAGTTTGTTGCTTTTATGTGTTGTTATCCATATGGCTGATACCTATGTCATCCAGGGATGCTTTACTCAGGTGTATCACTTTTGCCACAGTGATCACCCACACATCTTGTAAGCCATACATAAGTATTCTTTGTGATGCATAACCATTAGAAGTTGACAGTGCAGACTTCACTTCAAGGTGTTCTACAAGATGCATGTGTGATACATATTTCTGTGGTGCACCCACTAAATACACAGCTAACTGATAACATTGATGGCATGGGTTACATCCTTGAATGTGCAGATTGTGGCTTATGTGTCATGCAAACCTCTCAACTGACCAGGATTGTTCCTAATTTAAACTACAGGTGTAACTTTGTCCCTCTCAACACCTCCAAAAAGTGGTAATTTTTGAGGAAGGTGTGTTGAATTCCCTGTATAGATTAATGACAAATCATTACAGCTGTACAAGTGTATTCCTGCAGGACATGTATAACTTACAATCACATATTTTTTATGTCAGTGTCACAGATTAATGTTGGTATTATTTCAAAAAATTGTCCATGATTGTACCTGCTTCTGTCTAGTGTTGTTCATGAGCCTGTTGCTATGTGTCCCTGATTGGTCGAGATCTATGCTGATATTTCATTCATATTCAAGCAACTCATTTTGCACACCTTCACAATATGCACATACCCCTATTGTATAGACCATCCTTGCTAAATGTCCTCTCCAGAGATCATGTCAGGATGTTTATGTCACAATCAATCATCTCAATGAATATGTAACCTTGTGTGACAATCAAAAAATATACCAAAATGTGTGAAAATATAAATATACTTGCACAGGAAGTGTGAACAGCAGTATGTACTGTGATATGTACATATGTGATTAATGTTATGCTACTGACTTGTCTTTGGGGTGTACATACCTAGACTTGCCCTTATCTGGTATACATTATTATCATGTTTCACATGTCCTCCTCTTTCTTCATTCCTCCCATTCAGGTATATGACCCTTTTTAATATGCACACCTCCCTAGACTATTGTATTTATACTACATTCTATGTAACCCTTATGATCACCACAGATTCTTTATGTCAATATGCCAAACCCATGTTGCAGTGTACATTGCACTGAGTACACTTTTCTGTAATGTGTTACTACCTCATTCATTGCATTCATTTCAGCCCTGGTCATTGTGGCTGTCCATGCAATTCCACAGAGCAAGTCTGCCCATAAGTAAACTTGTCTGCATGTTCTTTATGCCTTCATGCTGCTTTACTCAAAACTGCACTCGTATTTGTGTAATCACAATGTGCAGCATGCGTATGCAATTAGCACTGCTGCTCTTCACACTAAGGCAACAAGCTGTTTATTGAATCCCCTGTGAAATAAAAAAAAAAGAAGCTGTGGGGTGGAGCTGTTAACATGTCACATACTGCAAAGTGATGAGTTCCTGCTTTATCTACAAAATCAGTTTCTGTCAGTCAATACCTCTTATAGCCTGTTTAACTAATCCTGCAGTCCTGAAATAAGCAGCAAACCAGCAGTATGTTCAACATTTAATTCAGTTTTGACTTTTATTTTGTTGATTCAGAAATACAAATGATACAGAGTTTCATGTTTAGTTGTGTTTCTGATGTGTAAGTATCATCAATGAAAAACTGAGAACCCATATTTAAACTTGCAACAAAACATTGCATATGTGCATTATGTTCTCATTTGTGAAAAGCTGCTAAAAAGGAGTGTGGAGTCTGCTTCAAGAGTTGAACTCTCGTTGCCTCTTTTCCCAGTTTAGGTTATTGACATGCACCTGTCACTGTGGCAAACTTGGCTGGGAATATAACATGCTATGTTTCCGTAATGAAACTTAAGCCAGTAATGCACACATAGCAAATACTCTGTTATACAGCCTTTAAATATGCCATGTAGTCTTTAAAATGCAACTCAATTAAAAACCTCAAACAAACATTTTTTGCAGGGGGCTGTTCCCCAACACCCTCATATAGGGGCAAGTACCCTCCTCCCACAGAACGTATATATACAAACTTCAGAGTCACACAAAATGAGCAAAGGAAAATGTCCCCAAAACTTCTTGTGTGTGAGTGGCTAACACATGGTTCTGACAATAGAGAGAGTGTGTGTGTGTGTGTGTGTGTGTGTGTGTGTGTGTGTGTGTGTGTGTGTGTGTGTGTGTGTGTGTGTGTGTGTGTGTGTGTTATGCTTGGTAGAGGTTTCTTAACTGATGGATCTTGTGTGCACACTTATCCTCAGTGAGCGTATTTATATGGGAAGACATCTCCCAGAACTCTTTCAATCACTTTCAAGGCAAACATTTGTCATGACACACAATTAACTCATACTTTCAGAGATGTTTAATTCTCACAGTTCTGGTAAGATGTCTCCTGTGACATGAACAGCTAATACATGGCTGTTTGGGGTATGGATTTGTAAAGGCAGGTGTTCAAATCTGGCAATACAGAAGTAGTGCATGTGTGTTTAATAGTAACAGACAGGAATGCATTAAGAAACCAATACTGATATGGTTTACTCACACTTGTGAAAACACTGACATGTTTGAAGGATTCTGATCTCTCAAAATGTATTTTAGAGGATACTTCACCACTCCAAAACAATTAAGTTAGACCTTGAAGTTTATGCTTTCTAACATCTGTAGTTTAAAGTATCCTGTAACAGAAGCAGTTGATACACACCTCTTTAAAGCATTAACTTAGGTAGTAGTTCATATCTGCCTGTTCCCACCTACTGTGGTTATATAACAGATGATCTGCAGTGTGAAGCAATGTGCTCATCAACAGTTATGAAGTAAATAAATCAGCACAGAGTGAATAGTTGCATAGTTACATCATTATGATACGACAAACACATGTTATGTGAGTTATATTGCTTCAAACACACCAATTAAGCCATCCATTCAAGTGTGTTAATTCTGACAAGTGTAATATTGATCTCTTCCAAAGCATCATTATTTAATATATGTGATTCTCTAGATTTTGGACCTAGATATGTAGGGGTTCAAATCTGGTAATGTAGTTGTGGAAGGCAGGATTGGCCTACCCAGCAGATGCTGACATACAAACACAGGCACTACTGTGAATATTAACAGGGTTAAAGGATTTTGAGCTACAGAAAATATTTTTGAAGGGGTATAATTATTGCAACCAGCTGCTGATATAATTCCTTTAAGAGATGCTTCCTGATGCTTCATATGCAGCTCTGTCTATGGTGTCAGTGGTTGATGTATAGCTCGGTGAACTATGAATACAGGTAGGCAGGTATTCAAGTCTGTCAAGGTATAAATACTGAATGTGTAACAGAGTAGTAACAGCCAGGATTATCTTCTCAAAGATAATTGATGATTACAATTGCGCTTACTATATACTTTCACAACTTGGAGAAACAGGTCAAATTGTGTAATCCTTTTAATAGAAATCATATGATTCCAAACACACTTCTCAGGTACTTCCTTCAAGTGTGTGCAGTCTGACAAGTGTGATATTAATTCTTGGCTGGCCTTTTCAGTTAGCTCCACTACTTTCATTTCTGGAAATGCATTTTTAATTCACACTCCCTTAAAATTATTTTAACATCTCAAGTTAACACTGCTAAAAGTTTAATATGTTTCCCTGATTGTCCATTATTGTTTTGGGATCTGTCCCTCATCATGTTGTGCAATTCACACATATCTGCTGTCTGATCTTAGGCTTCTTTGCTGTCTATATTTCCACTGTCTACATGAACCCTGCTGCACCTTAACGTGGTGTTTCTTGACTTGTAGTGTTTCCTGGAGTCTTGCATATTCTATGAACAATGCCGCTCATCACCCAAAGATGGCCAGTCATTTTAATTTTAGCATGACTTGTATGTACAGTAAATGAATCCATGGGTATATCTTGGCAGATAGAGTGGAAGTACAACAGTAGTAGATATTTGGTAAAAGATAAGGTTGAATTCCCACTTTAGTTATGGGGGCAAAAAATAAAGTGTGGATTAAAGATGTTTTAGAAGGGATAGGTAGTTTTTTTAAAGAGAGTTGGTTTGAATTTAAATAAAGAAACAAGTAAAGATATGTGATGTTGTTAAGATAGGGGAAGTAGTCTGTTCCATGTCAGAGATAACAACATTAGGGTAAGGTTTGTAAGGAAAGGAATCGCAGAAGAACAGCGGGAGCATATGTTGGGGCACATTAAAGGTGATTATCATCACCCCACTTTTTTCCAATTTCTACACGGGGGTCAGATGCTATATTCAAATGATGTGGCACTGAATGCTGATTCTGAACAGGGATTTCAGCAAAGGAAAAGATACTGAAATGAAAAACTGAAGGCATGTGGGATAAAACTGAGTGTGACAAGTCAGCTGTCATAACAGTAAATGCTAGAAATTAGAAGAAGCTGAAAACTGAGAGAGAAGGGAAAACAACAAAGCATGGTAACTTCTCAAGTACCTGAGGAGAAGGAAAATCTGACTGAGAACATTAACTCTAGAATCAGAGGTGATGCTGCCAAGTGGCACCATGATTCATGGGTAGTGTGTGATAGAAGCAGTCAAAAAAGCTGAAAAGTAATCTGTACAAAGCAGTGGCATTATCAGTGCTTTTGTATGGAACAGAAACCTGGACAGTAAAGACAAAGTATGAAGAATCCCGAGGAGATGAAGATGAAGTGTGTAATAGGATGCACATCCTGTAACAGAGGAAGAAATAAAGATTTCATACATGAAGAAAAGAAGACCTGGTTGTAGAGAATGTCAAGGACAATAGATTGTGATAGGCTGCTCACATATACAGGAGAGCTGAGGATGACTTGGTAAAGCACACTTTTAGGTAAGATACCAAGGAAAACGAGTACACCTAGCCAAAAGATGAATGAATTGCATGAGAGAAGCCCTGCAATAATTAGAGATACCTATCAAAGAGGGAAAGAGACTGACACTGCATCAGATGAGGTAGTAACAGCTGACACAACACCCTAACATCAGGTAAGAAAATGTGAAAAAGTGGGATGATTATAATGAAGGTGATAATGACATCAAAGTAGATTCCAAACCTTACTGATGTTCAGAAGTTCTCAGTGCTGGGGCGGATTTTGTTTACTAGGTCTTTTTTTCAGCCCTTTAAATTACCAGTCAAGACTGAGTTTCCAGATATGTTTGTGATATAAAATAAGGTTTATTATTACATCTAGTGAAGATATGAAAATTATAAATTCATATCTGAACAGTGTCACTCTGTGGATAGAGTACCTGGGCCTGATTCTAAAAAGAAATAACTATAAGACAATGCACTTCAGACAAATAAAATCAAGTCTGTTATATTGAGCAATGCTGCTAAAGCAGAGATTAATGCAATGAAAGGTCTTGGAGTCCTTATAGATAATAAATTGACTTTTTCTTAGAATGGATTGAAAGTTAAGAGTAAAACACTTTGGGTTATGGGTCTAATATTCAAAATGATGGTAGACATGACTTTCTAATTATTAACTGGACAATATATGTCCCATAGCAGTTGGAATGAACTTTCCTATGATAACTACATATCCACAATGGTAAGGAAGTCATTTTTAATTGCACAGCTTATATTAAAGGATATGGAATCCAGATCCAGGCACATATATTTTTCTCTGTACTCAGCATTCATTAGACTCACTAAAAAAATCAAAATCCTTAATCATAAAAACAATTCAGACCATCTCAAAGCCTTGTCTCTGTTCTCAGCATTATATAGCGTACTAAGAGGTGTCCCATCTATTATGCCTCAACAGGCATGTTCTTCCAGACTTATTACAGTTTTGGAAGTCCAGTAATGCCATAAACACCCGCTCAAAAGACCTCAGAGTCTTTTGCAAGATTCATGTAGTGTCAGACACTCCCAAACCACCAATGAATTATTCATTTAAAACCAGCAGTTGTTTCTCCTTATAATACGATGAAACCAAAAACACCTGGGAGAGGATGAAAATACATTTAATGAACCATAAATTAAAAGCTTAATGCTGATTTCAATCAAAATAAAAAAAATCAATATACAATGGTTAAGTGCTTTCGTCCCTGACCACTGGGACTTGTTCAGAATGGTTGAGTCATATCATGAACACCAGCTCAAGAGACCTCAAACTCTTGAGGTGGTGTTCATGATATGAACACCAGCTCAAGAGACCTCAAACTCTTGCAAGATTAACAGAACATCCTGGAGGGGTGGGTAGGTACCACAGAGAATACCACTTCTATGGAACTGGCTTTCCCTCCATATTCTCTTATTTTATCGACATGAATAACGAATAACAAATTCATGTCTGGTTTAGCACCAAAGTCCTGTATGAATAGGGGAAACATGTAAACACCCAGCATATACTTGTATATCCCATCTTTGTAGATTCATATTGGAAATTTTAAGGGCTAATAATTACTACAGGAATGCAGGGTTAGGATTCCTAAGATATTCACAGATCAATAGCCTAGGAAGCATCTATGAACCAATGAACCTCTGGAGATTGTACCTATGGTTACTTTAAGGCATTGCACAACCATATTTTAAGAATTATTTTAGGGCCTCAGTTATACAAGAAGGTTGGATCTTTTATGGGCTGTAATACAATAATTTTTTTTATACCTACTGAAAAAAAAAAAGTAAGATAGTAGATTTCTGTGCGAAGTCATTGCATACTACCAGAATACGTTTACAATATGTATTACACAATCTGGAATCCTATCTGTACTTAAAAGTGGACTCATAGGTAGGCACTAATGCCTTTACAACACGTTGAATGGAATATTTGTTGCATGCTCTCCATAAGGTATGAACAAAGGTATTCATAAAACTGTGAAACTAGGCCAAGATTAGTAAATATAAGAATGTTATTAGAATGCCACAGTGCAGTCCACGTTTGTGAAAAACAGTCATAATTCTACAAAAAATATCCTAACAACAGATATTATATGTCTAGTTAGTGAATAAAAGAACAGTTGTAGATGTAGTTTAGGTACTATAATAAGCAGAGTAGAAAACACAATTGTAGTAATGCTGTCTAAAAATACAGAGATACCATTCGAACACACTGATTGCTGGCTGATTCCTTAGTATTTTTATCTACAGATGCAGGTACAACTAGTTTGCCACTTTCTCTTTAGTCTTAACATTTATAAGAGTGATGCTGGAAGTAAAACAGCTGTACAACGTAGCCTGGTAATATAACAGACCTAGAGTTTTAATATACTTACAATATCTTAGTGCTGACAAATCAATAATGGGTGTAAGCATTTAAGCAAACTCATGATACTCCTGGGGCTTTGCAGACTGAGTTCAGACAGTAAATGAACTTGTACTGGCAACAGTAAATTAAAATGGAAAACGCACCATGGAAGAAAGCTGAAAATGTCCTCTGATAAAATATTTCAAAGTAATCACATTTTATATTTTTCTGTTGGATGTGTATAATGATGTCTGTGACCATCCCTATTGAAATGCTATGAAGTGGCCATTCTAGCATGTATTTACTAATGCATTTGATGGGCTCTTTTAGTAGTAGATACAAAAATGTCAGTGTGCGATACGTTTTGTTGATCTGCGTAGTTAAATGTGGTACAGTACATAAACAGCCAGTGTGGGTCTGGAAAGCTATACATTTCAGAGGATTTGTGTTTCTTACAGTGAGATGACTGTCTCTGTAGGCTTGCAAAGTAATGCCAGTTTGTAAAATAGCTTGCTTACTTTTCTGAATATCATATGTTCACTGTATGCTTGGCCGGCATACAGTGGGCTTGGCAAGCAGTCTGCATAGTTCATAACTTCTTTAATCAAGTATCAGGTACCAAGCAAAAATGTAATGGTGGGGGCGAAGAACCAAAAACAGGGACTTTTTTTGAATATCACTTCAATTTATTTACAACATACATTTTTTGAACAATAGAGGCATGGCACTCTAATGTGTGGTAGTACTGGCTGATTATAATCCTCACTGAATTACCAGTAAGTCAAAATATTAATGGCCTACAGATCAACGTTGTGAGGTAAAATCAGGGACATTCAATAAAATCAAGGACAACTGACAGGTACAACATGCTGTATTTTCAGATGTGGAACATTTTCAGAATAGATTGTCTTCTTTAAAAGTAAAACAGAACTTCACATCATTATGTCTATTTAAGGAAACAATTACTGTTGTTGAGAAGGAAACAGGCTTGGCCATTGTCTTGGTGTAGTAGTTGTAGGTTGTGTACTTGTGTCTATTAAAGAAACAGCATAAAAAATGGTCAGTACTCATCCACAATAACCTGCTGGAAAGCAGACATTCCCCAACAGGGCATTAATGTACAAGACGAACTTGGTATCAAATCTGTGACTTCATGGCATCCTATTAAGCCACAGTGAAACACAGACTGAGAAAAAAAGTGGCTGCCATATTGTTTTTAATTGCTACATGCAAATCATTAGTGAGTGTCAGTTAAAAAAAAAAAAGGAAAAATAAAAGTAACTGCAACAGCAGTTACAAAAAGCTGCCGCTGCCATTTTACTTTCCCCCTTGTGACCCATGGCACTTAAAAACTACATTTAGCAAGCACGGGAAAGTGAAATAAAATAAAACTAATGCAGTTAACTGCATCAGAAGAATAATCTTGTGTGTGTGTGTGTGTGTGTGTGTGTGTGTGTGTGTGTGTGTGTGTGTGTGTGTGCGTGTGTGTGTGCGCGTGTGTGCGTGTGTGTTTGTGTGTGTGTGTATGTGTATGTGTGTGCATGTGTGTGTGCGCTTGCATGTATGTTTGTGTGTGCATGTGTGTGACTGTGCATCTGCATTTGTGTGTTTGTGGTTGTGTTTGTTTCTATGTCCTCCAACCGCAATTAGGCAGAGCCTTACAAACTTTAAATTCCTAGAGATTTGTCCATGTCAGGGGTTTTCAATAACAGGCTTCTGATAGCACTTATTCGAAGCTGGGGTAGGTTGTGAGGTTGGTATAATGGTGAAGCTGTTTACCTTATGAGTGCAAGGTGCAGGCTTTAATTTTTACATTGGATAGTTGGCTAGGCTTAAAATGGCTCCTAAAAGCAGCTAGTCTATTACTAATCCATGAACAGGAGATTACAAGAAGGAGTTGAAGACCATAATGGGGTTTTCTATTTATTATAGTTCTTACTGACTTAATATGCAATATGTTCTTCACTGGCTTCCTAGGACTGGGCCACATTATTTCAGCCTCAGGTTGGCATAGATACCCAAGTGGCTCCTACCTGACCTTGGGTTCTGTTGACGAAGGGGAGAGCCTATTTTTAACAGTCATGCTTTTTGTAGGCATAGGAATAATTTAGATTGGCTGGTTTCTGCTGGTAGGAGAAATAGAACCTTACAGACCTGTAACATGTAAAGGTATACTCATTTCATGCTACATATCTTGATCAGACTAATGCCATTAACAATACTCCCCATGCAAACATTATTGGGAGACCTGCAAATCTAAACCTATATAAATATGTTCTGTAGTAGATATCTAACTGGTTGTCTGACAGAACCCATGTTGTTAGAGTCTCATGTTCCACTTCAGACAGAAATAAAATATACCAGTGCTGTATTCATGGGGTTCAGTGCTAGCCCCTCTCCTATTTGGTAGGAATTTTTCAGGCCTTCAATCCAACTTTCCTTGCCTGTGGCTTTATTTTTTATTTATGTATTTATATTTGCTTACCAGGGTAGTGCACTGGTCTCAATGGAACATTTGCAGGCACAGCCCAGGTGAATAGACTCACATAAGAAATTAACACAAAATATTTACAGATTCAAGGATATGCTAAAAAAAACACAGATACACATGTACAGATGCAAGAATGGTTACCTGTTTGTTGACAACAATAACTTTGGTGTTGCTATCCATTTCTCCACTGATACACAGTTGCTCCAACATGGGATAGACTATGTTAATAACTGATGTAAAGAGAACATTCTCAAACTAAATGTGAAATAAAATCAGCATACTATCTAGGGAAGCAACCCCCTCCAATTAGGTAGTGTCATAAGACAGCTAGGCGATCTTGTAGATAAGTCTTCAGATTTTGACCATCATATCTCTATAATAGTTAAGATACCATGCAGTCTGACTCAACTAATTTTCTAAGCCGTCTCCTTTATTCCTCCTTTGCCAAAGAATTCTTAATTCCCCTTTATCATCTTTTGTGTGACCCTTTATTTAATATGACTCCTTTTGGCATGTATTTTTCTAAATACATTATTCAACTCAATAGACCTCAGGGATTCCTAACCAAAAAGATAAATGGCCTCAAGAATCTGAATTATCCAGGCAGAGTATTTGACCTCTCTCTCTCTCTGTATTTAGCCTCTTATACACTCCTACATAGCAATATGTGTTTAGCCCTTCAAGCCATTAAATTTCAAAGCCTCTTGACCTCCTAATTTCTCTCAAATATCAGATTAAGATTCCCCAAATACCAGGTTAAATGGTTTAAATCTTCATTGGCAGATTTATAAGACGTTGTCAGATCTCAAAGTATCTCCCACCTCTACAACAAGGTTCAATTACTGGTACTTGGTTGGACAGCCTAAAATTTTCCCATTCTATCTAGTGTCACCCCGCTTATTGGCTAGGCTTGTAACAGACTACAGACTGATTGCCTGTGCTTGTCTATAGATATGCAAACAATGGAGAGAAAAGAAAATGCATACTCCACACTTAGAAAAAGCTTTTGATAAGTATGTGCCAGATGGTATATTAGCAAAAAATGACTATGACAGATAATCAGTTGGTGTAAGTGAAGATAAAGCAGATTGCCATGGGGTGAACAGATTAGCATAGGGGTAATAGGTTCATAGCAGATTACTAGGCTAATGGCCCTAGGTCCTTTACAAGCTTAGCCAAGTAAAGAACACCCCAAGTACCGTAACTGACCATAGGTTCATGGTTGTTGTTGCCAGCAGAGCTATTCTGCCAACTGCCCCTACCCATGAGGGTCATAGGTGCCATCCCTGGGGTGAATTTATGGTTATCCATCCAACTGTCAAGGTTGCACTTAGATAGGGTCATTGAGGAGCTCTTCTTCACATGCAGTGGGAGCATATTCCAGAGGACTGGCAACCTCTGGGAGATATATCTGTCTCTCCCACATGTTCTGTTAATGTCACAGTTTAGGTTGAGATCCCTGGAGTGAGTGACTCTAGTCCCATTAGATTTGTGGATGCACAGCATTTCCATTAACGTAGGATCAGATATTGCTCTGCAGACCAGACAAAGGTCACCTCTCAGCAGCCTGTAGGATACAGAGTACAGTGACAGTGCTTTCAGTCTTTGCCTGTTGGTCATATTTTAGAGTCCGAGAATTCTCTTGGTTACAGACCTCTGTGGTCTCTCCAGATACTGCAGGTGTTTGGTGAGGCACATACAGAAGGGAGCACTGTACTCAATCAGTGGTCTGATAAGGGTCGAGTCCAGTGGAGTTATGACCTCCTTGGTCTTGGATGTGATGCCCTTATTTATTAGATGTGCAGTGTAGAAGGCTTTCCTTACCACTATGCACACATGGTGATCAAAGTTTAGCTTGCCATCAACCTGTGTTCCCAAGTCTCCCACTACTGTGTTTGAGCTAAGTGGGGTGCTATCTATATTATAAATAGCAGGGACTACTTCTTTGCCAAAGGAGGTAATGAGGCATTTTTTTGCATTTAATTTTAGTCCATGGCTTTAGCACCAATCATTTGTCTGTGTTAGTCCCAGTTTGTTGACATAATTGGGGAAGTCAATGATTGCACTTAGTTTACAATTGTCTGTAAACATGGTAAGCTACAGGCCATCCACTTTTCCCTGGACTTCTGAGAAATAGATTCCAAGCAGTAAAAGGCCCAGTACAGATCCCTATGTACACCACTGGTAACTGGTCTATGGTGGAAGTGGACTCCCCAACTTTGACAGTGTGCATTCTATTGGTGAGCCAGTTTGCTACCCATCTAGTGATGAATGGATTAATTCCCAGCTGGGAGAGTTTCTCAATGATCCCTCAGTGGGGAATTGTGTCAAGTGCCTTGGCTGAGTCAAGACAGGTGGTATGTACTGCTTTCTCCTCATCCAGGGCTTTGGTGATATTTTCAAAGATGTCCACCAGGTTTAATATACAAGATCTATCATTGACAAAACCAAACTGGGTTGGGTCAAAAGTTTGATGGTTGCTTATGTCCTGGCTGATAAGGTCCATGATGATTCTCTCCATGGCCTTGCAGATAAGGCTGGTTAGGCTTATGGGTCTATAGCTCCTTGGGTCGGTTGATGGAACCCCTTTGTGTAAGGTGATTACTATTACTGTTCTCCGCTCGTTTAAAGAGGCAGCTAAGTGGTTCCTCTAGGTCTTGTTTTAGATTGTTTAGTAAGCAGCCTGGGATGTTACCTGGTCACATAGATGTTGTATCTTTGGCCTTGGGGAACACTTGAATGACCTGATCTTTGAAGATACTAAGTAGAGGACTGGTGTCAGGAATGCTATGTGGTATGACTAGTGGGTACAGGGGGGGGTTGAAACTATCGACAAATCTGTCAGCTAGCAGGTTGGCAATTTCTTAAGGTTCAGTGTGACTGGTGCCATCCACTGTAAGTCCAGCACATAGCTGGGTATTCCCTTTGAGGATTTGGACATAGCTAAATAATTCCTTATGATTGCCTTTAGCTAGGGATGCTAGTCTAATCTTGTAACTAGCTTTAGAGGACTTTACAAGGTTTCTGATTTTCTTATTCAAGCTGTGGAGGGTAATCATTCTTTGCTAAGTAAGTTCCCTCTTGTTTGTAGAAATTAGTTTCTTTCTTTTGTTATATAACTTACATACAGTCCACCAGGGAGGCTTGTTTTTTATGAGAGGACCTGGTTTTAGTCCTGTCAGGTACAGCCAAGTCAATACATTTGCTTAAGTGGCTATATAGAGTGTTTGTGTACTTCTCTGCATAGTAGTCATTGTTGCCTATGATAGCAGGGGCTTTGAAGCCTTTTATACCATTGTTTAGAAGTCTATAGTTTGCTTTGGAGAAATGTTTCAGTGTTTTTGATCCTATGGGGGTGTCAGGTCTGATCTTTAGTTGAAATGAAACAGATTTATGGTCTGACTTAACCACAGAGGGCAACACACTGGGGTAGTGCAGTGACCCCCCCATGTTGGTGAAGACTAGGTCTAGGACATTAGAGACCCTTGTGGGGGTGCAGACTGTTCCAGTACATTAGAATTAACAATGTCCAGGACCCTCAGAGTGATCACGTTTGTGCTGATGTAAGTCACCCAGTTGATGGATGGGTAATTGAAGTCTGTGAGGTGATTGTTTGTATATTGAGTGTTTAAGTTCAGGTAGGTCGTGTGTTTCTCCTGGTTCATGGTGGGGAACAGGTAGCTAGCTATGATGTGGTAGGGTATTTTACCTATAGTTATTTTGACCCGGAGTAGCTCAAGTGAGTAGTACTGTTTCACCAGTCTCAAGGTGTATTTGGATTTAATGGAAATGGATACACCCCCACCTATGGTTCTTTCACACTCATTTTGGGGTCTGAATGTGTGGAAGGCATTGCAGCTGTGCATGGCTGGGGTGCTCTCCGTGGCCTTGAACCAAGTCTCAGTGACTGTACAGATGTCAGCATCTTCAAAGGTAAGGAGTTCTTCCAGGTAGTGCAGCTTACTGGCATTACATTAAGCAGCACGACCTTGAGTTTGTCACTAGTGCATTTTTTTACATTGGAAGTTTTGTTTGTTGTTTTGACATAGCCTCAAAAAGGCACTATGGGGGGAGGCAAGCATCTTTGCTAATATCAGAAAGCCTTGACCTTGAGGAGACTGGTGAAGGCCATCTCTGGTAAAGCATCCTGGCCTGTTGACCACTTCTTCCCAGGTTAACAGATACTGGATCCCCTTGGAGTGACACCAGAAGCTAAGGCAATTGTTGAAATCAATCACTTTTTGCCTATACTATGCCATCATCCTTGGTGAAAGTGGAATGCTGCTTAGGGCTAGGAACATACCTGCCTGGAACACATAATGTGAGAGTTCTATCATGTCTCTTTCATGTCTCTCTTCATATAGTCCAGAGAAGTACATCACAAGTCATTCACACTAGCATGTACTATGACAGAGTCATAACGGTAAGTGTTGCTGATTGACTTGAGTGTATGCCTGACTTGATGGATCCTGGCACCTGAAACGCAGCTGACTGTGACATTCTCCTTGTCCAGCCTGGTAAGAGGGACATCTGTGTGTTTCACTATTGAGTCATCTATGACCAGGACATTGGGTTTTGGGGTGTTTTGCCTTAGGAGCTTAATTGGTGAGACACAGATATGCAAGTTGTGTGTGTACAGATGAATTTTGTTCGTATATCAGTATGTATGAGTTGTTTGTGCTTTGGAGGTCTCTGGTCTTTTGGCTCTTGGTGAGAACCTCCATGTACGTGGGTTTATGTGTCTGGACTTTATTTTGTGTAAGAGGAGAGTTGTGTGTGCTGACAACCAGTTTGATGACTTATTTATTGTTAGGAGAGAGGACTGATTCAAGTTTCATGGTATATTGACATCTCTCACATACTGCATTTGTTTGCTTTAGGAGCAGGTGTTTGTCAGTACACAAGAGGCAATTGCTACATTGCCTCAAGATGCCCAAGTCAATCAGGCCGGCTGGAGAAATGTTAGGAAACTGACTGCCCATACTAGCAGGTAGTACCTAATTTGTGGAAGGGCAGATAATATCAACTATTAATCTGGGCTTAACGAGGGGACTTAATTTCTATATAAGATCCAGGAGGAAAAGTAGGATGATGCTGCTCACTGCTTAACTGAGTTGCCTACAGTACAGAAGTGCACAGCTGAGTTACCCAAAGAGCAGCAAGGAAGTCTGGGAGGGTTTCTCTGACTGATATCTATGGAAAAAAAGTGTTTCTAGGCATTTGCATCTATACAACGCATGTCTAACCCCCATTATGTGGTGTGCAGCTATGCAGAAATGCGAGGCTTAAATACAAGCAAATTTAAACAGTTTTTACACAAACTGTCAATAAGAAGGCCCCCTCACGAAGCCTTATTCAAACAATCTCCAGCTCAGATAGGTCCTAGACTACACACTTCTGTCACAAGGGTACAGGGAGACCCTCGTAATATAAGACGGCTGCTTTTAGTGCTCAAGCGATATCAAACAGTCTAGATTCAGCAAGTCTGAATCTAGCCTATACTATACAAGGCAGAAATATGCAAATTCTGAGTGCAGAGTAAAAACAGTTTCAAACAGCAAAAACAGCAGAAAGGAAGCAGAAAATTAATTAAATACAGTACATAAAGTGCAATTCAGTTTTAAGATACACTTTTTTTGTGGAAAGCTGTGGATGCTCCTGATTTCTTTTTAACACACTGTAGGTCTTTGGCTACAGTTGCCAACCACAGACCAGCTCCAGTAAACTGAATGCAAGACTCACAAATGTGAGGCTTAAACACAAGTGAATTTAACCAGTTTTTACACAATCTAGCACTAGGAAAGCCCCTCACAAATCCTTATTCCAGCAATCCACAATTCAGATAGGTGCTGGGCTGCACACTTCTGCAACAAGGGTGTGGGGAGGCCGTCTTAATGTAAAATGGCTGGTGTTAGTGCTCAAGTGATATCACACCATCTAGATTCAACAACTTTATATCTAGCCTATACTATACAAGGCAGAAGTGAGGCATATTCCAAGTGCAAAGTAAAAACAGTTGCAAACAGCAAAAAGAGCAGAAATGAAGCTCAAATTAATTAAATACAGTTCACAAAGTGCAATTCAGGCTTACAATATACTTATTTTTGTGGTATGCAATCGATGCTTCATATTTCTTTTAAGTGCACTCTAGGTCTGTGGCTAACATCTCCAACCACAGACCAGCTCTGGTAAATTGAGCACAAGCTCACGCAAACAAAAGGTTTAAATACAACTGAATTTAAACAGTTTTTACACAATCTACCAATATGAAAGCCCCTCACAGAGCCTTATTCCATCAATCCCCAACTCAGATAGGTCCTGATCTACACACTTCTGACACAAGAGTGTAGGGAGGCCCTCTTAATGTAAGATGGCTGGTTTTAGTGCTCAAGTGATATCAAACAGTCTAGATTCAACAAGTCCGAATCTAGCCTATACTATACAAGACAGAAGTAATCCAAATTCCAAGTGCAGAGTAAAAACAGTTATAAACAGCAAAAACAGCAGAAATTAAGCAGCAAATACATAAAGTATAATTCAGGCTTAAGATATACTTTTTTTTGTGGAATACAGTGGATGTCTTGGATTTCTTTTGAATGCACTCTAGGTCTCTCGTTATAGTCGCTAACCACATAGCAACTCTGATGAACCTAGCACAAACCCTTGCAAATGTGAGGATTAAATCCAAGTGAATTTAAAGAGTTTTTACATAATCTACCAGTATGAAAGTCCCTTACAGAGACTTTTTCCAGGATTCCATAACTCGGATAGATCCTGAGCTAAACACTTCAGCTACAAGGGTGCAGAGAGGACCTCTTAATGTAAGATGGCTGGTTTTAATGCTCAGGTGATATCCAACAGTTTCAGTTCAGCATGTCTGAATCTAACCTATACTATACAAGGCAGAAGAAATGCAAATTCCAAGTGCAGAGTAAAAACAGTTGCAAACAGCAAAAAAACAGCAGAAATGAAGCAGCAAATTAATTAAATATAGTACACAACGTGCAATTCAGCCTTAAGATATACTTATTTTTTGTGGAATGCAGTTGATGCCTCAGATTTCTTTTTGATGGTCTCTAGGTCTCTGGCTAAAGTCGCCAACCAGAGAGCAGCTCCAGGAAACTGAGCATGTAACAAAATAGAAAATTCAAGAAAAACAATGAGTGAGAATTAGAAAAGAAAACTGACATAAGATGGCTTTAAAAGTCAGAGATAAAGAAAGACATATTCAGGATAATGTTCATGCTATTTTATATATAATATTAATATGCAAAAACAGTATGGAAGGTTGCATAGTAAGCCAGGAATGCTAACCACTATAAATTATATCAAGGTGCAAGGCTTAGAAATGAAACTCTTGGATATGATTACTAATGTGCAGTTATTGAGTTTTATATTTTAAGATCAAGACTGCAGTATCATGAGTTTCTTCTTTGCAGAAGACACAGTGATGTAGGAATTGGCATATATATATATATATATATATATATATATATATATATATATATATATATATATATTAATGAGCACTTAATTTTATTGACATTATAGTCTGTTGACAATGTAGATGGTTAATGGGTATACAAGACTGCTCAATTGCCTGGGATGGAGAATATACCCTTGTCCCTGATACTGTGTGATCCTGGAGTTAATATATACAATTATTAGCATGTGTGGTGTGTACAGAAGACTTTGCTTCCTGCAAATGCAATGTTTTCTATGTGTTTTAAAGATATGATTTGCAAAGAAAATCAATCAGCCCAAGCACTGTACAGTGTATATGTTTGGATGGTTGACATTTGTGATCAATGTTGTAATCCTCCTCAATGCTTGGATGATTCAGCTTAATCCAGTACAAGTTTAGGGGCACATGGGTGTCACTAGTTTTATTGTCTTTAAATGTTTTTTTGATGTTTAACAACTGTGGTCTTTTGTGATTGCACTTTGAGTGCTGGCAAAAGACACATTTCTGTCTTACAGCTATTTTATAAAGTATGGCTTTAGAAACCTCAGATGTTTATAGTTATAAAGCATACATAGCGGGTATAAAGTTGTCAGGTTTGTATCAATAGCAGACAGTTGAAAGGGAAATATGAGAAACTTGCAAGCATACTATTCACAGAGTAAAGTGGTGATGGAAAGAAGATGAAAGAAGTGAGGGCTGGAAAAAGAGGGGGTCTGTAGACGGTGGGTCAAAGGTAGTTTAGAATTGCAAGTGGTATTTATTTATTTATTTATTTATTTCCAGTTTGATTATCGGGGAAGTCCACTGGGCCAGAACATGCCCATTTTCAGTGGAGAACCGGGGAGAAAAGCTCCAAAAGCAATGCGAATACAATCTAAGTTACATAGTGTTGAAGGTAAAAAAAACACATGTGTAATTACATTCATACAGTTAGTAAAAAGCAAATGCACACAGTATACCTCAAAACATCATTAAGGATGGTAGATAAAATAGATTTTCAGTAGTTTCCCTTCAGAGCAGCAAGTTTCAACTGTCTGTAATGAGGAGATCTGAGGTTACATGATATTTACAATATTTACATACAAGGAGTAGAGAGAGAGAATTACTTAAACTGAGAAGTAGCTTAAGTTTGATTTAGTAGAAATGGAAAAATAATAGTTTTAGGGTAGTGTGAAGTGAAAGGATATAGAGGGTTCATAAGGGTAGTTAATTAAATTTAAGTGGGATGAAAGCAGGAACACTTATGTTTAGAGGACAGGTAAGAGAAAAGTTGGGTTTTGAAGGATTCAGAGTTAGATGTTGTTCTAAGTGAAGGAGGGAGAGAGTTCCATTTCCTGCCAAGAGAGTAGGAGAGAAGGAGTTGGCCAGCAGGGCGATTGGGTTTGTGGATGACGATTAAATTTTGGTGCTCATTATAGTGTTATATTTTGTAATCACTCAGTATTTAACTAACACAAAGCTAGATGTGCAGGTAATACAATATTCAACATGTCAGCAATACAGAATATGGAAACGGCTTCATGAAATTAATAGGTAATTATAGATAACATTACATAAAATCAATCGATATTAATTAGACAATCAGGAGAAACAACTGGAATTAATATTTGTAGTAAAATCCAAAAGCACTTGTAAAGCATTATGTCCAGTGCAAAATAAGCAATTTATTTAAAGGCCAGCAAAAAATGTAATGCTTTAACTGTATCACCGTGCTTTCATGTCAAGACTTCTTCAGATACAATTCCACATAAAACTATTACACTTATATATCAAAAACTCCACCTATCAATTACATGCCATCCAATAATAGTCAAATACTCATTAAAATGATACAAATTAAAAAAAAAAATTACAATACTTCTTATATATGAGATGCTATAAATAAAATGCATCCTATATATGAGATGAAAAACTTATACATTTATAAATATTAGAAGTTGGGGCATATAAAATTTTTACATATAAAAATGTTATGTAAGTAAGTTAAAAACTTATAACATTTTTGTTTTTTAAGTTTTTATGTGGAATTCTATCTGAAGAAGTCTTGAAACAAAAATGCTGTGATTCTGTTAAAACGTTACATTTTTTGGTGGCCTTTAAATAAATTGCTTATTTTGCACTAGACATACTTCTTTGCAAGTGCTTTTGGATTTTATTGGTTTCCCTTTTGGGTTGCACTTGTTTCTTGTTTTTGTAATTAATATTTGTAGACATTAATAAAAGTGTGATGAAAGTATTATGAATTTCTAGGTTTATAGGTTAGTACTAAGCTAACTGCCCTTGCGAGCCATTTTAAGCCTAGCCAGTTATCCCTTGTGAGGCTCAAACCCTGCACCTTGTGTTTGTAAGGCAAACACCTTAACCATTAGGCCACCCTCCTTTCCCAATAAAGTCCAAAGACCATCTTCGGGAATGTATCAATTTCTTTAGTGGAAGGGGCAAGTTATCTAAGAATGGATGAATTCACATTACTTATTTAAAGAAAGAGAGACAAGACAGGCCTCTGTAATCAGCCCAATGTCTTCTATTATCAGTCCAATGTTTTCTATTAATTCCTGTGATTAGCATGGCTATTATGTCTAATCTATTTTTTTTTTAATTTCCACTGAATATCAAAACCTTTCTTATGCTATTCCTACCATTGTAAGAAATGTGAAAAATCGCTAGCATGTATTTCTACTATCACTACTATAATCACTAACTAGGAGAATACTGTATAGAAAAAAGGGACAGCCTGGAATCAGTATGCCGTTCCTATATTTTTTTTTAATTATGTGTATTGTTACTTCAAGGCAAGCACAGAAAATGATTAAAGCGTTTAACTAGAACTCAGATGATGGCCAAAGGCAAGCAATTTTCAGACCACTTTTTCATCAGTGGAATGGTCTTGTGGCCTTATTAGAGAAAGAGGGGTATACTGCAGTAAAGAGAAACTTATGAATGGTACAATGAGATGACTTCACAGACAAATACTTCTAGGACTCACTTAAGCTTGTATAAAATTCACAGTCTACAGATTTTCAGGCAAAATATAAACAAATAACTGTTTAAATGATATGCTGTGTTAGAACTCAGCCAGACATAAGGCATAATGAATGCATAAAATACTGATAAAAGTCTAGAAACGTGGACCTGCACATTTAAAATGTTTTATTCATTTTTCATAGCTTTAATTTAGCATTCTACTGTTGCTTAAATACTATATCATCAAATGAATATATCCTCTCTTTCCATGCAAAGTAAGTATATTACTAAAGGAAAAGAGAGAAGCAATTAAAAATATCGGTGCTGCTGTAGCGTTGTCGCCTCACAGTAAGACCTCCTGTTCGGTTCTCAGCTAGAGCATCTTCTGTGTGGAGACATGCGTGAATGGGCGTACCTTTGTTGAAGGTTGTGTGTCAGGGCCGGCAACTCGGAACGTAAAAATCTACTGCCAGTCATTAGCAGACAGGAGCTCCGCTGTGGCAACCCCTAACCAGGAAAAGCCGAAAGACACAACAACAACAACAATGTTTACACTTACAAAAATGATAAAAATGACACATGAGAATACCAAAAACAGGAAAATAAAGGAATATAGGAAAGTAGAATCCATTTGAAATGTAAACCATTATAATTTTATATACCCAAATTTTAAGTATAAAAATCAAGGACAATTATCCTACTGTTGTTATCAAAGGAATACTGGTAGATGTACTTCTATTTCTACAAAAATAAGGCAATCTTTTCTGTTATCACTGTGTCTTTATAAAATTAATGTTTTTCTTTTCCTTTTAATGCCTCTTCTTTATTAAAAAACCTAAACAAAATATACATGAATGCAATTGAGATTTCTTGAAAATGCATTTCAAAAATTACCGTCATGTGAGTCCTGTAAGCTTGAACATAAAGGCAAGTCCACCAGCAGTGGATATTGGTTGCTTATGACACATTGTATGACCAAAACATCAAGGTATTTGATAAACTTATTTGGTATACACTGTATCCAGTAGTGTATGTCATATTTTACTGAAATATCTTGTGATGAGAAATTAACTTAGCTATATATGTAAGGTTCCACAAGTTGCATTTAAGTCCTTTGAAATATTTTTAATCTAAATGTTCTTAATCTGTCTCTGCCTATACCAAGTCTGCTCAGTTCATAAGAAAAGCTAGCAGTGTTGAAAAGAGTTTTTAGTTTTGTATTTGTACACGTGAATGAACAAAGTCTGGAAATGTCAAAACAAAAAGGTGTAGACAACAGCATCTGCTAATTTTTGAATCCTGAGCTACATGAGATCCCTGAGATGTATTCAAAACTGAACACATTATCAAAGAGATAACATTGGCTTTGCTGATGCTGAAAAAAAGTGAACCAGATTCTTTATATAGGCATTTTATTTTTATTTTTACATATGTTTAGTGAATAAGTACATTGGTCTATAAAACCTCCTCAGGTATAAACTTGGCCCATAAAGCTTAGAGATAATATTACTTTGACAAAAGGTCAACATGTAGTAAGCTTCATTTGGATTTAGGTAAAGCTAATGGTAAAAACAAACATGTTTTGTAATTTAGCAAAGGTGAGATAGCTTGCAATGCCATCAGTAAAAATAAAAAGTAATTGAAGATGGTGAGAAAAAAGGAAGAATTATTATTAAGGAGACAGAATGGTAGGTCAAAAATTGTGATGTTAGAATACTAGTAAGAATTCTGAGTAGCAGATTAGTAAAAAAAATCATAAATCCTGCATTATATCAGCTATTCCTGACAATGCTGGATTGGTTTGCAATGCATGTCATTAATCATCTTGAAAGGTGATATAAATAATGATTTCATCTATTTGATTCTGCCAATAAAAGAATCCATAGTAATGTGCAGTTGCTTTGCTACATTTTAATTGAACCAAACAGATGTATAAAATTGAGAAATATCCTCTAGTGTATAAAAATGATAAACCTCAATGAGCTACCAAAAATAGAAAGAAAGAGAGAAAAAATACCCATCCACAAGACTATGCAATCAGGGGAAAGGACATCATTACCTCCATGGTGACCTCACACAGGTAAGAGAAAGATTATAGTATCTGCATCTACTAATAAGTTTTGCCTTCTTGACTTCATTACACCCAGTCATAAGATGAGGAGGATGGACCTAAAAGGAGCATTAATGGAAAAGTTAAAATCAATAGTGTAACTAGGCATACTCAGTGTACTCAAATGAGTACATGTTTCTGAACATCTCTTGAAAATGTCAACACATAAAAAGCACAGAATATTTAGATCTGCATAAATGCATATTTTCAGTATGGCTATGAACAACGAATGCTCATGAGAAATGAATACACCTTCAAAAATAGTTTTTTTATGGATATAAATGGTAACAGGTAAATGTAAAATGTCCCCTCTCTATATGTTTGAGTGTATTATTTTGAAGGTTGAGAAAATTTTTTAAAATAATAAGTGGGTGTTGTGGGCAACAACATTAGATGTGAGTACAAAATGTAAATTTCTGGCCACACCCCTGATCACAAGAAGTTTAAATTGAAACAGTCTTGTTTGTTTAATGGAATCTTATTCTTTAAAATATTTTAAGTTACTACTGCAATTTAACTCAAATTTCTGAAATTGTCTGCTGTAAAATGTATCCACTGATATTTTAGGTGAAGAGCTATCGAATTCTTATTATCTGTAGATTTACTACTAAAAGAGGTTAAAATTAAGCTGATTTGTTTCAAATATCATAGGACAGACACCTAATTCTGTAGGTTCATAGAACACTTACTAGGTTCATAGATTAGTACTAGGCGAACTGCCCTTGTGAGCCATTTTAAGCCTAGCTAATTATCCCTTGTGAGACTCCAACTCTGCACCTTGTATTTGTAAGGCAAACACCTTAACCATTAGGCCACCCTCCCAACTTGTGAAAATCCCTTGAGGACTGATATGTTTCACAAAAGAGTGTTTACTGTAAGTGCAGAAAGAAAAGAAGAGAGGGACAAGTCCTGTATTACACCCCCCAGTTTATCTTAAAGGCTGACAAATTATGCACACAAGCCAGAAAAAAGGAATGCAAGGCACTCATCCAGATGCTTTAATGTACTTTAATATCAAAATGTAAAAATAAGCAAAACTTATAAAGACAAGTGCTTTCATCCTGTGCAATGACAAAACTTTATCAGATAAACTTCCATTTGCAATTCACTGGTTAAATAATCCACTCACAACACACGTAATTTACTTAACAGCCAATACAATGTCTTTATTTAGGACACACCTCTCTCCCTAATAAATCTGTTTAAAAATCAACTTGTTATTACTATGTGCCTTTATTATGCTGTATAACCGGAATGGGCTTTTAAAACTACATAAAATAATCATTATTTATCTTTGCAATGCTTTTTATCTAAGAATGCTAGTGATCAAAACATGCTCATTCAGTCCTGGGTGGTTGGTCACATTAAAGACCAGCTGCCAATAAAGTTCTTTCTTTTCAAGGAAGACGGTCTAAGGTCGGCCCCTCTCTTTTTGCTGCACTTTTTCCATGATGACAAATTTAAACCAATGTTTGTCTTTACCCGTTATATGCTTTGATAAAGCATTATTTTTCTTTTCTTAATTTCATAACCGTGCTCATAAATATGTTATTTTAATGAACACTCTGTTTTCCCTACATAATATGCTTCACACAACTAGCATAAAGCTGCTTAAACCACACCTTTTGTTTGGCAATCAGATTTGTCTAAAAACTCAGTTTTATACCCTCTTGTTATTACTTTATGACAGAGCAAAATGTATTTACAATAATTACAATGACCACAACACTGCATCCTACAAGTTGCTGCTGTTCTTATTTTAGTGAAGGGTCTTTCCAGCATTGTTTTCAAATTCAGACCTTTTTTATAAACTATACAAGGTGATAGTTGATGTTGTCCCTTATATCGACAGCATCCTTTAAAATGGACTCATTTTTTGTCATAATTTGTTTCACCTTATCACTTTCCAGGTTAAAGGTAGTCACACAAGCACATTTATACCTATCAGCAGCCATCTCTACGTTAATATCAATTTCCATGACCATGTTCCTTTTACTTAAAACTAGTTTAAAGTACCCTGTTATTCTCTTACTAACTACTTTGTCCCTCAAATTATTAACAAAATCCACTGGGTACCCCCTCCTTAAAAACATGAAACTCAAGTTCTTACACTCTTCAAAAAGATCTTGGTCTCTTTTAACCATTCTAGCAGCATGCACAAAATGCTCCTTCAATACTGATTTTTTTCTGTGTGAGGGGGGTGTACCCTAGAAAAATTAAGAAGGGCATTTGAGTTGGTAGGTTTTCCGTCTTGAGGCTTGTATATCTGCGAATATTATTCCGTGTGGGCTATATGTTTTAAAAATGCCCGAGTATACTAATGGTGATGATATTTTGTTATCAGAGTGATAGAAAGTAAACTTACAGACCAGCTTCAATTATATGAAGTTGCTGGTTGCTGCTGCTGCTGAGAGAGAGGTACATATCCTCATCCAATCAGTGAATGATAAGTACTGTGCACTTACTATATATCGTGAATCATTACTAGATTCTTATATTAATGAGCTACTTGATTCTGTATGGAGCTATGAAAATAAGCTACAAAAGACTAAAGTAGCTAAAATGTGTAGAGATCTTAGAGATTTCTGGCTTGTAAACATTTTTGTTTGGCTGAGAAATGATATATCTAGAGTGGATAATGGGATATCTACATTTGCTGTACGAGAAGTGTTGACTGTTACCACAACAACCACATGTTTACCAGGAGTGATGGGAGAACAGGGAGGCAAGAGTATTTTGAATGATGACATCAGCACGCCTGATGCCAATGATAATGACAATCTGCACACATCTTCTACTGTTGTTGAAGAACCTGTGGTAAGTAAGAAAGTTTTAGTGACTACAGCGATCGTACATCATGGAATGGAAGACTCCAATGTATTGGGAAACAATGGTTTATTGGATTCTGGCAGCAAAATCCCTTTAGGTCAGCTTCCTTTGCAGTTTCCATTGCCGATAAAAGAACAGAATGTAAAGGAGCTAAAAGAAAGAGGAAGGAGTCACAGCAGAGGGAACAACAAATGCAAGTGGGAAGGTACTGTACAACAAACCAATACAATAAAGAAAGCCTTTTTGAAAACCACAAAACAGGCTTAGTTTATAACCTCTCTAGGGCAGTATTAACTGATATAGAAATTAGTGTTCTACAGAGAGGTCTTTCTTTTGTTCCCACTGAATATACTAACTTTACTGAAGCTATTTTTGACATCAAAAAAATGTTTGCCAGAAATGTAATGCTTAAATGAATGTACTGTAAGCATGGTGATGAAAATAATTGTGCTATTGAAGCTAGTGATAATAATTTTAAAAGACTGAGTACATTTGTTCCTAAAGTAAATAGCCTGATTACAGCATTTGAAAAATTACGTATACAGGATATATATGATCTAAAATTTAAACAACAGAAAAAACAACATAACCGAAAAAATTTTAATTCGAATAAGGTGGAAAAAGAAGCATTAAGAGGTCCTGAGATGAATGTTAACATTATTATTAGACCTGTGGATAAGGGAGGACCTCTGGTGGTATTGGATCGTAGCTGGCACATAGATAGAATGCGTATTATGTTAGCTGATACTCTGTTTTATGAGAAAATTACACTGACACAAACTAATTTAATTATTTATGATGTTGAGATTTTATTGAAAAGTTTTTTTAGATATGGAATTAATAGATGAGGCTTTGTTTTCATATTTCCTTATAAGTATATCTACTGTACCACAAATACAATTACTCCCAAAAATTCATAAAGATTGTTTAAATCCACCTCTCAGACCTATAGTTTCAGGAAGAAATTGGAGTACTGAAACAATTTCCATTTTTGTAGAAAAACATCTGGGCCAGCTTTGGACAAAATATGTCATGTGCTCAAGGACACTGAGCATTTTCTTAGTGATTTGTACCATTTTATTGAGGAATATGGGTCAATGAATAGCATGTTTATTACTATGGATATGGTATCTTTGTTCACTGTTATACCCAACTCTGAAGGGATTACAAGAGTACAAAAATTTCTCAGTGAATATTCAGATTATGATCAAAGGAAAATTACTTTGACAGTAAGGTTATTAGAAATGGTTTTCCATCACAATATATTTGTGTTTGAACAGCAATACTTTAGACATTGCAATCATGTGGCTATGGGCACATCCTGTACCAATAGCTACACCAATGCCATCTTGGTAGTTTGGGAAATGCACCATGTATTACAAGGACCCTACAAAAATCATGTTTTATTTTATAGATTTGTGGATGATCCTTTTGTCCTGTGGGGAGGTACTCCTGAATTATTTGCTGATTTTGTTGAATATCTGAATGGCTCTACACTCTTCCTGAGGTTTACCTATGAATGTTCTAGAAATGAAATAAATTTTCTTGACATCACTATAATCAGAGATGAAGTTATAGGGATATATACTAAACTGTACATGTTTTTAGAAATGTGGTCCGTAATCAAGCTTATAGGGCCTCATGCTTGAATGTAAGAGACTGTTTGGAAACAGTTGTAAATAAATTACATGAGAGGAGATATGAAAATGATATAGTTATATCCAATGTTAGAGATGTGTCACAAAAGAGGAGTACATTTGCTCAGCCATATTATTCAGCAAAAAGAAGGAATTTAGAAAGTTTTAGGTGTTCTAAGAAAACTAATTTTAAGTTGAGGGTTCCTATGTGTTATACAGCAGATGTCCATGACTATATGAATACAGTCAATAAACACTGGAGTACCCTTACTACGGATTTTGAGTTACTGCCATATTTGGACAGTACACCAAAATTTATGTTTAGGAATAATAGGTCACTGAGACAGAGGTTATGTTATACAAAATCTGAAGCTGTTAAAAGAGAGAGAATTGGTACAAGGCCATGTGATAGATGCAAGTACTGTCAGTACTTAGACACTAGTGGCAATTTTTTTCATCCTGATCAAATGAAAGAATACACTTTTAATGTATCTGCCACTTGTATTAGTGAGCATATAGTATACCTTGCATATTGTACAGTGTGCAAATGTTTTTACATTGGCAAAACTGATAGATTGTTTAAAGAATGAATTAGAGAGCATATTTGTAATATTTCTAAGCAGAATAAAGCAAATGCTCTTGCTAAGCATGTGCTTGATATCAACTCCACACATTGTTTTAAGTTTTTAGCTATTGGGAAAATAGTAGAGGATGTAAGGTTAGGAGATTTACATTCAAGAACTGAAGAATTGGAGGCAAAATGGATAGTTAGGATGAGGGAAGATGCAGGTTGTGGGCTTAATTAATGTATTCCCCTTAGACCAAAACTTAAGTCCAGATTTGTGAAGCGATAATTAATGGACTTATGAATACTGTTTTTATATATTTTCAGTCGATTTTTGTGCTGTGTTCTTAATTGTATGTATTTCTTTAATCTTGATATCAGTTTTTAACAAGTGTTTGTCAGGTGATTTCATTAATGTATTTAAAGGGTATGGTTCTATTGTGCTGTTTTTACACCTGATGAAGCGATAAGTGAAAGTGCTTGTGTTTGTGCACAGTAAAGTTTTTGTTTTTGATTTCAGCCTTGGATGTGTCCGTGTTTCATATTTTTATTTGACGTTTACCTCAAGGATGCATTCGTTGGGATAGTGGTGGACTTGTTCTTGGTTTTACATAGAATTTATATAGTCAAGGAATTTATTTATTTCCCCTTCCCCTTTTTTTCATACAAGAAAATGTTGTCCAGCTAGCAAGTATATATCCTAAAACACTCCTTAAATTCACTAGCCAATAAAAAATCCTTTCTCAATAAATCATCGCTATGTGAGCAAATAGGAAGACAAAGCTTGAACCCATTGCCACACCTTCTATTTGTAAAAAAGTATTTGCCCTCAAATGTTAGAAAATTATTTTTTAACACCAATTCTAAAAGTTCTTCATATAAATTGATTTTTGTTTGCTTGATCTTATTGTATGATAAAAATTCACAGAACCATTTGATGTCTAACACATGGATGATAATTGTATAAAGGTCTTTTACATCGATTGTGACCAGAATGTCATCTTTATTGAATCATAATCCATTAATTTTTATCAAGCAAATCCCAACATCCACTGCATACTTGAGTTTCATTCTCTATTAAATATTTTAACTGTATATCCAAAAACTGTAACTCACGTGCTAGTTATCAACCTACTAGAATCCACTATTGGGAGCATAGGTGGGTCGTTTATGTCTTTATGGACTTTTGGGATACCAAAAATATTGGGAGTAGTTGGGTAATTAATGTTTAAATAATTGAATTCATCACTGGTTTTATTTTATTTCTACAAGCAGTTCTTGGTACCATAAGAATGAAGTTAGCAATTTTTCCATTGCTTTAAAAGTTTTCAGATAGTAAAACTATTGAATGCAATATATATATATATATATATATATATATATATATATATATATATATATTCTATACATATATATATATATATATATATATATTTATATGGTCCACTTCACATCATCAAAATCTCACATCATTGAATACGAGATTCTTGAGATGAGAATATCAAAATTCCATTTCATCAAATCAGCAGAACAATGAAGATCTTCCCAGGATAACTAACCACTTATCCAAAAAGAAATAAAATGTAAACCACACCATCACTAACCCACCCAGTTGGGGGGCTATGCCCCCACAACCCCCAAGTGGGGAACTGCACTCCATATACCCCCTAAATAAATATACCAACTCTGAGATTGCACTACAGTTGGGAAAAGAGCAAAGTTCACTGTCTTATACAACAGGTTACTTACCCTGGGAAGATCTTCATTGTTCCACTGGTTCAATGAAATGGGATTTCAATATTCTCATCTTGACGATATATATATATATATATATATATATATATATATATATATATATATATATACATACACACACACACACACACACACACACACACACACACACACACACACACACACACACACACGCACACACACATTGATAGCTATAGCTATAGGGTATTATAATAATTTTAACAAGTACTAACCTATCCTCAAAAGTAAAAAAAATCTCTTTACATTTTTAATAAGAAGTGACACTTCTTCAATTATTTTTTTCAAAATTATTACTAATAATCTTACTTGCATCTTGATATAATTTTATTCCTAAATATATTAGTTCTCTTCCTTCTCAATAATATTAATATCTAACTTTAAGCTTATTATCTAGCAATTGATTTACCAATAAATGTCAGTTTTATTATTATTAAATTTCGGCAGCGATACCTCTTGAAACCTTTCAAATTTTTCATCTGTTTATATGATTGAATAATTTAAGTCGCTTATAGTTAGTAAAATATAATCTGCAAAAAGATGTAGTTTAGATTGGCAATCCTTATTCATTGAGAATCCATCATTTTTTTAATTGCTTCTTATACTATCAGTTATTGATTTGATGACTAATGCAAATAGTACAGGGAACAATGGATGCCATTGCTTTGTGCATTTGTTTAAAGTGAATCCTTGAAAAATGTAAGATCCAATTTTAATATATGCTATGGAGTTTCTATAGAAGTTTTGCAATATTACAATGCATTGTTCTGGAAAGGCAAATACATCTAAAGTTTTAGCCAAGTAGTTCCAATCTATAGAAACAAAACATCTCTCAGTATTTAAGCTAATAAGAGCCAACCTTTTTGTTCATCCCTTTTGCTAAATCTAAGATAGTTGCTACTCTTTTTATATTATCATATGTTAATCTATTGACTATAAATCTTGTTTGATCTTTATTAATTAATCTACTTTATCTTTTAATCTTGTAGGGAAGATGGAAGTAAACATTTTATAGTCTACATTTAATAATGAAATTGGCCAATATGAGGAAATCAGCTTATTATTATTTCATTGCTTAAGTATAGGAGAGATTACAGAAAATGTCCAAGTACTATGAGGGGGGGGTGAAATTATTTTGTCTCTCGGAATTATCCTGAAAACTTCACTCAGTAGTTCTAAAATATTTAAGGGAAGCAGACTATATAATTCCACACTTAAACCATCTAAATATGGGACTTTACCATTGTCCCCCTTCTTAAGCTTCTTTAACTTCTATTATGGTAATAGGCTTAATTAACAAAACGTATTACGTTTATTAATAATGTTTTGCTTTAATTACTTATCAATTTTGTAATCGTCAGGATTATTATTTTATCTTTGTTAAGATCCTTGTTGTTTTTAAGCATTTCCTCTTCTTATTACTGTGAATATTTGGGGTATTATTGATTTATGCCTTTTTGTTTAACATCTTACTTCTATCAGCTAATCCATATAGATTTTTGAAGTCATTGCACAACTGTGCAATTTTATTTTTCTAAAGCTATCTCCAGTATATGCACTGAAATTACTTGATATCTGTCATTAATTATAATGAATTCAGTATTACCTAATTTCTTTGTTTGTTGTTCAAACCTTGCTCCAAGCATTTCATCTAGTACTTTTAACAATGCTTTATTCCACTCTTTCATTTTATTACAAGCCTATCTTCCTATTCTATCTTTAATATGCATTTTTAATAAGTCCTATAATATGACTTTACTAATCTGACGATTATCATGCAAAGATAAAATTTATTGATTTGTTCCTTAAGATAACATTTAAATTCTTTAAATTTCATCATGTATACTGGGATTCTATAAATAATTTGAAATGTTTCTTGTATCAATTAATATATTAAAACTTCAGATAAAGGATATGGTGTAGTTTTAAAATAATTCCATTTATTGAGTAAATCTGTAAAGACATATCTCAAAAATTCTAGTGTGAGTCTCATGTGCATAAGAATAATGAGTGAAGAACAATGACTTAGTTTCTGCTTTTAGTATTAAATCAAGTATATTATTATTGATGTATTTGTTTAGTGTTTTACCTGATATTAGACTTTTAGCTTACTTCTGTTCATTTTGCATCCTGTATTCTAGATATGCTGTTCAAAATCCCACAGTAAAATTAAACTACCCTTCAAATGACTTTGTAATAGGTTTAAGTGATATTTAGCCACACATGCACCTATTCCAGTAAAATAATTGCATAGAGATCACTATTATATTAAATTGCTACAAATGCACTAATTCCTTGAACCCTTGACATTAAAGTAGATTTTTTTCTAAAGTATAACAGTTCCTCTACTGTTTTTGTTAAAAGGAGCACATGAAAAAATGTTGTAACCTAATTTATTTAACTATCATTTATTTGTATTAGACAAGTTAGTATATTGCAAAAATATGTCCTCTATATTTAATTTCATATATCTCATTAATGATATCCTTTTGTTGACGTTATTTAATCCATTTACATTAATAGATGATAGATTATGATAGATAGATAATGTGCATTTGAAAAGAATATTAAACCTCAGAAATAAAAACATAAACAAGTCTACAGCTGTGACTGTATATATTACTATTAAAACACAAACTACCATGGATACCAAAGTTCCTCGTTTACCTTCCAAATAATCAGACTACTTAACTATCTCTCAACCTACCAATGCCTAAAAAAAATCATCAAAAAATGACATAAAAATTATTCATATAATATTATATATAATTTAAAAATAATAAGAGAATATTAATTGAGTTATATACTTTGCCATTTAAAACTATCTCTTTCACTACATAAAAGTTTAATAATATGCTTCTATTAATCACAAATATTAACAGTGTACTATATACATATGTATGTACTAGTAATATAATTATCCATTAAATATTCCTAAATTATTTTCTCATTCAGTATTATTGTAACTAAATCTCTAAATAAATAAGTAGGACAGAGTGGAGCAAGAAAAGCTAAAGATATCTGTAAATTTACAGGTGACAGGTAATCTTATCTTAGTAAACTATTATATAGAAGGAAAATCAATGCATATATATATATATATATATATATATATATATATATATATATACCATGCTAGAAGATCTATACATATTTTATAGATCTAACAAAAGCTTTGAATTAATTTTAAAAGTATGCCTGCATCTTAAAATTGTGTAGCACTCTTAATATAACTATCAAAATATTTAAAAATCATTTAACTTATTAAATTAATTCATAAAAATATGTAAATTAATAAGGTGAAAGAGAATGCCTTGCTATTCGTATGCAGTCAAAAAAAATCATTTGCAGTCTATATTGTATTCGGAAGTTATGATGTGCTTAATTCAAATCCCATTCTTCCTTCCTGGGTTCAAATATCTTGAAAATTCTACTTTACTTTATATCAAGTTCTGATTCAACAATATAACATTCACATTTCAGCTCTGACTTATGAAATGAGCTATGCCAGGTAGTCTTAGTGATTCTAATATCATACAATATGCAAAAAGCTTCAAAGTTGACATGATCAAGCTTCACATTTCATCTTGTAGGATCTTTTTGAATATGTATATGATTTTAATGTAAATTACATATCTTGCACATACACATTTCTGCCTTATGCAAGTATATGAAATATATATCTTTCTTATAAACAGTTTATTTGAATATATATTTTCTGACTTATTTGTCCACTGATATTCTACTCTGTTTTTATAAACTGATTGTCTAAAATCTCCCATCAAAGAGATATTTAATCATCAGCTTTCTACTAAGAGATTACAGTATGTGTATTTATTTCTTAACTTAATGAAACTGCTCTTTTATTAATCTTACATAGTAGATCTTTCATTCTTTGTGCATTTGTATAATACTCATAAGATGCAGATGCTTACTTTCCTTATTACTTCTAGTATTATAAACAATCTTGACTATATATAAAATAATGCTTGCTTGTTTAATTAGAATGTGTGTTTTTAGCCATCATGAACTGTTGTTCTGATCTAAACTTCACATCCTGACATTAGAATTTAATTACAATATGTGAAAATGACAGCTCACAACTGACAGCATCTGCTAATTTCCTCTGCAAATTTCTCATTCTTCTTAAATTTTAAACAGTTTGAATCAGCAACAAACACGTAAATTTACTTCTTCTAATTAATATGTATAGTTAGAGTCAAATTTCTTATTCTTCTTAATTTTTATATACTGTTCTAATCTGTAACAAATGTAACTTTACTTCTTCCCGTTAATATGTACAGTTAGAATTAATAACACTATAGCACAAGCTATTAACATTCAGCAAAATGTTAACATAACACTTGTCATCAACATCTGAATATAAAACATTACTGTAGCTTTTGTTTGATCAATTCTTCACTTCTAAATAAATATTTAAAAAGATGCTATTTTAAAGCACTTCCTGTTTTCACAGACAGCAGTGATGAACTCTGAATACTTTTAGGACCTGGGTTTTCTTCAAAACAGCTCAAGGAGCAGGCAGGAGGCAAGACAAACAAGAATCAAGCATTTTCACACAACTGGAACACTCTTTTGTTCCTGAGTTTTTAAAGTGTCAATTGATTTATAACCAACCGGTTAAATCAATGTGTTACACAGGAACAAAGCAAACAAAATCACCAGCACTTTAACAAGTCTAATTAGCATATTACTTAGATATTACATTCACTTAACCCAGCAATATATGTACTAAGAAAAGATAACACAAATAAAATTAAATTCTTAACTAGTATAGTCTTAAATGTACCAATTTTATTGCTTATAATTTAATGGCATTCTTTTATTTATTTATTTGGAATTTGTTTACTGGGAAAGTTTGATTGGGTATAAGCCCATTTTCAGTGAAGGCCTAGGGAGAAAAGCTCCACAGTTCACATTAAACAGAATTTAAAAAATTGAACAATGCTTACAAATATTAAAACAATAACAAAGTAGTACAATATGTGAATACAATAAAAGAAAATAAGCAAAATATAAGGCAAGCAATAAAGCTGACAATATGTTATATACAAGAAGCCTTTGATTAACATTTACAAATGCATTTATATGTTTAGTTAAATGAAATATGCTGTCTTTCACTGTAAATATAGTAAAACAGTAAAATTAATCATTTATATTTTGTACCATTAAAAATGATTTAGCTCAAAATACAAATACAAAACATTTTCACCGGATAGTCTTCTGCTTTTCTTCACATGTCTGAACCACAATAACCTGTTCCATTTGTTGTTTTCTGCAAGTGGAGCTAGTTTGGCTTCTTCTCTTATGTCCTCATTTCTTAATCTGTCCCACAATGTGCGTCCTACCACCTTTCTCAGGCACTTAATCTCCATCACCTCTAGCTTCCTTATCTGCTCTGCTTTTACTGTCAAGGTTTCTGTACCATAGCGCTGGTTGCACCACTATCTTGTACACTTTACTTTCTAACTTCTTTGGTATTCTTCTGTCATACACTACACCTGACACTCTATGCCAGTTGACATCTGTATCTTTCCTGCTTTTCGATAAATCTGTAAGTTTACTGCATTCATTGTTTCAGTCACTTCAAATATTCACTGCCATTAGGTGATTTTTTTCCTCTGTGGGGAGCATTAATATTAATACCAGATATTCTTGGTTAAAATCTCTAAGTCAGACATTCTTATGAGAAAAACTTTGTTGCAGTTCCTGGAATTTCTGTATGTATTCCTTTACTGTAGGTATAACAAGCAGGTATCTCACCTGTAAAGGGACACAGTGTTATATCACACTTTTAACTGGTGTTGATCTTCTTCCAAGTTTCATTAGCGATGTTTTCTTGTATTTTTTACCATCTCATTTCTTCTCTACTCTCTTCCTAACATGAATTTAAATCTGCTTGCCTTAATTGGAACTTAGCCATCCTAAGCCTATTAAATGCTTATGAATCATAGCTTACCCAGTGTCAAACCAAGTCCTCCACAGAAAAAAATGACTTACCCACTGTCGACAAATAGAACACCTTAATCTGCCCATCCCTCTTTAGTATAGACAAAATCCTACCAAAAACATATATCACTAACCTGCATAAATAAAAAACACACTCCATTGCAAAAAAAGTACAAAAACTACTTCTCCATCACCTGGAAAACTCCACCACCCACCCCAATAAAATAACATAGAGCAGAGATGTACACCCAAACCCAGACACAACACTAACCCCACCTAAACAAACTCAACATCCAACCAACCCATACCTCTGCATAAAAACAGCCCTCTTCAACGTTTTTCTAAAACACAATAAAACCCAATTTCTTCTTCCAGCCTTCTTCCATGGGATTGGGAGGGTGGCTTAATGGCTAAGGTGTTTCCTTACAAACACAAGGTGCAGGGTTTGAATCTCATAAGGGATAATTGGCTAGGCTTAAAATGGCTTGCAACGGCAGTTAGCTTAGTACTAAACTATGAACATATGAACTATAAAATGTATAACTCAGTGCCCACAGCATCTGCAATAAGATATCAGACCTTCATGCATGGATTGAATTCTAGAAACATCACATCGTAATTATCACTGAAACCTGTTTAAGACCTATAATTAAAGATGAAGAAATCATGCCTCCTGGTTACACCATCATTACGAAAGGCCAGAAATGTAAAAGGACTGGGGCATAGCCATCATATTTCAAGCCACCTTACAAACCTCCCAGATATTCCACAATATAGCAATGAAAAAATGCTAATAGCCAAATTCCACCTAAACAATCAGAAATCCATTATCATTTTAGTCAACAACATCCCCAGCCCCCAAAAGTTCTAAGACGACCAAAAGCATACCTAGCTATTTATTATCTACTTTTAACCAATAAAACATCTTGCTCATGATGGCAATGTAGATTGGACCACAAACCAACTTAACACTGCTTCCCAAAATATTAACCTCTATCATTTCATTAAGCTTATCCAACAACTGACCCAATTTTAAAAAGTTGCCCCCCCAAAAAAAAATCATCCATAGTAGACTGCATTCTGTTAACTAACCTTCAAAAATTAAGCACTCTCCCAGACTTTGTTACTGATCATCATTGCAGCTACACCAACAAACTCTTATACTTCAACTGTGTAAGAAACTTAACCAATTTTGATAAGTCTTTATTTAACAACACACTTAAACAATGTGACTGGGAACCTCTCAAATATATGCCTCTAGATGAAGCTGTCTGCCACTTCACTATCTCCTTCTTAACCATACTAAACAAACAAACCCAAATGAGTGAAAATAAATTCTGCCCCATGGCTAACCCATTAAACTAAACAACTCATGAGAGACATAGACACAAAACAGGACCCATTCCTACCTAGATACATATGAAACCATACAAAGGCACATGTTTGTGATGATAAAAAAAAAAAAAACTTCTTCTTCACAATCAGACCTCAGACCACATATTCAAAAAAATATATTTTGGCAAAATTTAAGCAGCCTCCTAAAACCAGACAGAAAACTCACCCAAAATCCTTTTCCACTTGAAACCAGTTGGGACATTGCAGACAAGTTCAACAAGTACTCCATATAGGTTCATAGGTTCATAGGTAGGTACAAGGCTATCGGCCCTAGGGCCTATATAAGCCTAGCCAAAAAATTATTTTCCTGTGCCCCTGTTGAGCAAAGCAACAGAAGTGATCCCTGGGGTGAATTTCCTATTTCCCATCCAATCGTCCAGATTTTTCTTAGAGGGCTAATGAGGTGCTCTGCTTGACAAGAATGGGCAGTCTGTTCCAGAGTATGGGGAGTCTCTGGGTCAGGAACCTATCCCCCCAGCATGTTTTGTTTATTGTGGTGTCAAGGTTTAAGTCCCTGGAAAATGTGACTTGGAGTGATTGGGATTTCTTTAAGTGTAGCATGTCCAACAGCTCTGGGTTTGACATGGCTTTGTATGCTAGGCAGAGATCACCTCTGAGTAGGTGATATGCGATGGAGTAGAGCTGGAGTTTTTTGAGACTGTCTGCATAGGGCATCCATTTGAGCCTGGTGATCCTCTTTGTGTGGTATTTCTGTGGCCTTTCCAGTTGCTGTAAATGTCTTGGGAGATACATACCAAACAGGGCATTGTACTCTATAATAAGTCTGAGGGATGAGTAGAGAGGAACAATGACCTCCTTTTTTCTGGATGAGAAACCTTTTTTGATGAGGTGTGCCACGTAGAAGGATTTCCTGACTACTGTGGTGACGTATACTTGACTCAAACAATAATAACCTATACCCACCCAGCCTAACCCTCCCCCCCAGACCATAGCTCAACAGCCCAGCTCAACCTACCATCCAGACAAATACCATCCACATATACATTAAAAAACTGACACCCTCAACAGTAACTCCTGAGAACCTGCCATTCATAGACCTCATTATAGCCACTGACATAATTTGCTACCTTGTATCTATCCTAATGAATAAATGCATTACAGAAAACTACACCCCAGCCCTATGGAATGTTTCTTTCATACTTCCAGTATGCCAAGGTGGTACGTCCACTGAACCATCAAAGTATTGCTCTATAATAATCATAATAATCCTTGATCCCCTCTCCAAGGTACACAGAAATGCATACATTAGCAGCTCCTATCATTTCTACTTCATAATCAGTTACTTTCTCTTACCCAAGAAGGTGCTTGACCTCCCAGCAGCAGCAAAACTGACCTATTGAATTTCCTGGATACCATTAATCAAAGTAAAAACGTGGGTAATTTTGTCTCCACCCTTTTCCTGGGCTTGTGAAAAGCCTTCAACATGGTATCACATATCTTATAGGCCTCACAACTCCCTCAACTAACTGGTTCATCAGCTACCTAAACAATCACACTCAGTCTATAAAGTGGAATGATTCCCACTCCACCTTCCTTCTGATCACTACAGGAGTCCTCCAGTGCTCCATACTTGGGCCAGTACTTTTCAATATCTTCATTAATGACATGCACAAGGAATCAAAACTCACCACCATAATACCATATGCTGTCAACTCAGCTTTAGTTTGCTCAGTCCCAGATCTTCCCACCTTAAAAACACATCACATAGGAAGCTATAAAAAACTGGCAAAATAAATCTGAATTGCTCTTATACTACAGCAAAACCAAACTAATCCAATTCCTTTCTAAGTCATAAATCAAAACAATACTTGCCTTAATATTATTTACTCAAACAACTCAAAAATTGAAAATATCACCAAAACAAAAGTACAAGGATTTATCAATTATATCAAATTAAAATTCATGTTAAAAAGTCTGGGCATGTATGTGAAAGCAAAATACACATAATGTTGGTACTCCCGTCCCCTCCCATGCAGCCATTCCAGTGCCCCGTTAGTTGGCTATTTCTCCAGTTCTTCCCAATTGCCATAAACACTGTTCAAAACTCTCAGCATGCATACTGTTTTCTGCATTACTTCTGCAACAATTACAGATATTTGGATTTAATTTTAAAACTTGTATTTCAAATTTTATAGTACAAATATCGATATACATTTTCTAAACAAAGTAATATATTTTCACAAGGAAAATGGATTTAGCATTAAAACTTTTCTGTCTTTGAAACTCACTTTGACTGAAACAACATTGAAATCCACATTCAAAGAAATCCAGTGGCAGATTAAGTTTACCTCTGGGCTGTTTTCAAATCATAGGCCCCTTACATGCATTTTTAGGACCATGCAAAAGTTCTTTGATTCACCTTCCTGATTGTAGTAAATTATAATATATAATAATCAAATTATATCCCTTGCATAATACATCACCACTTGTTAGAGTGTGTTTTAAATGTATAGTTTTGAACACTTTTCTAGTAAACAATGAAACAAAGGATATGAACCAATAATGACAAAACTACCCATTAAAGAACATTTCAACCATAAAAGGCCATTCAGACTTCTATCATTACAATCCATTAATATCACTCAATATTCACAATCTCTACAAGAAGTAAAGTCATGTGAATAATTCCACATTAAAAAGATCATCCACAAATTCAGTGCCTGTTGCCCTTGAAATATTAATTGCCTATGTTATATTAGAAAAATGGTAAGCTGGTAATATTGCAATAAGGAATGGATGGCAATCTGAAAACAGGTTCATTAAGTTCATAAAAAAATATTGATGTTGGCAGAAGAAGCACTTTATGGTATAGATAAAAGATAATCCACTATCCTGGAGAAAATCTTGTGTCGCTACACTCTGAAATTCAAGTCTGAGAAGCTCAGTACTTGATTGATTTAGTCTATTTTAAGCAAAACAAAGCAAACAAAAGAATTAAGTACAACAACCTAGCAAGATTCAGCACAATACATATAATGCAATTCTTTCATTCCATTTGCGTAGTTTCCATAAAATGTCCCAAATACCAAGCATCTTTGCCAGCTGTTATCACAAAGTGATTAAAAAAAAACTTCCGGTAGAGAGGAACATTTTGTAGTGCTGAATATTTACAATACAACACAGTTTCTGGTTCAGTAGCATTGATGAAAGATACCCTTTTTTGGTGTACTCTGCTTCCCTCCTAATGCAGGAAAGTATGTATTTCTAGATTTCTTAATAAGCACCAGAAAGGGAGATATCTAATGTAAACAATGTGCCAACTGAGATCATAACACAATATTCCATTCACCTTGAAAAATAAGGCAAATGTATGCATTAGCCATTTATACAGCTCCCTAAATGCTAATAATCTGTCTAATGATAAAGCTGTCTGCCAGGCAATTAGTTAGCTTTCAGCAGTTCACATAGGAATGAGCAGAAGTTACAGAAATTTGACCAGGTAAAGAAATATGATGAACTCTAGTTTAATGTAGTCTAGGCAATGACAGCATCATTGAAAAAAATAATTGAGTATTACTATGCTTGGGCGCTGCTTCATATTTACTGAACAATGCTACTGTGCCAAGTACTGAGGAATTCTGCACTTTTCAGCTTAACCTGCCCCTGAAAAAAAAATAGCCATCTGTATAATGGATGTTAGCGCAAGTATGAAGGGGTTAAGAAGTGAACCTCTGCCTTCAAGAGCTAAACCCAAGTTAAAAGTATATATATATATATATATATATATATATATATATATATATATATATATATATATATATATATATATATAGAGAGAGAGAGAGAGAAAACAGAATCAGAGCACTTAAAGTGAACTAATAAGTCTGATATTTGATGATGAAGTGCTGGTGTTTCTATCAACCTATAAATTCAGTTAGACTACAGAAAGTCCTGAGCTGCAACAATGGTTTCTTAGTATGTTGAAACCATATTTTTCACCCCATTGTGTCAGATCTGGAATATCAGTCCTACTCATAGGTTCATGGGTTCATAGGTTGGTACTAGGCTATCAGCCCTAGGGCCAATGCAAACCTAGCCATAACAATTCCCTGGCTATTTCTTCCCACAGTGTTTACTTCCCTGGACCCCTGTCTAGCAGGGCGACTGACGTGATCCCTGGGGTGAATTTCCTTTCTCCCATCCAATCGTCAAGGTTCCTTTTGAAGAGGGCCAAAGAGGCGCTCTGCTTGACATGTATGAGCAGTCTATTACAGAGTCTGGGGAGTCTCTGGGTCAGGAACCTATTCTTCCAGCATGTTTTGTTTATTGTGATGACAAGGTTTAGATCCCTAGAGCATGTGGCTCTGACTGATTGTGATTTATTTAAATGTTGCATGTCCAATAGCTCTGGGTTTGACATGGCCTTGTATGTTAAGCAGAGATCGCCTCTGAGTAGACGATATGTGACAGAGTGTAGCTGGAGTTTTTTAAGGTGGTCAGCATAGGGCATCTGCTTTAGGCCTGTGATTCTTTTAGTGAGGTATTTCTGCGGCCTTTCCAGTTGTTGCAGATGTCTTGAGAGGTACATACCAAATGGGGCATTGTATTCTATAATGGGTCTAATGAGGGATGAGTACAGTGGGACAATGACCTCCTTTTTTCTGGATGAAAAGCCCTTAGTGATGAGGTGTGCCACATAGAAGGATTTCCTGACTGTTGTGGCGATGTGGTTATCGAGGGTGAGACCACAGTCCTCCTGTGTCCCTAAGTCTCTTATCACACTTTCAGTGTTTAGTGTGCTGCCATCTATGTGGTAATTCATGGGTACATGTTTTTTCCCAAAGGGGATAACTATGCATTTCTTGGCATTGAGCTTGAGCCCATGGCTCTGGCACCAAGCATCTATTTCTGTAAGGCCCTTTTGTAGAGTATCCACATCATTTTGGGATTCAATGATGGCTCCCAGTTTGCAGTCATCTGCATACTTTGTTAGCCAGAGCCCCTTAGTGTTGGCCTGTACTTCAGAGAAGTAAATGCCAAACAAGAGCGGTGCCAGGACTGAACCCTGAGGTACTCCACTTGTCACTTGAATGGAGCTAGATTTGGAGTTAACTATTTTTACAGTGTGGGTTCTGTCAGTAAGCCAGTTGGCAACCCATCGAGTGACATAGGGATTAATGTCCAGCTTAGTAAGTTTATCTATGATTCCAGAGTGGGGGATGGTGTCAAAGGCCTTGGTGAGTACCAGATAGGCTGTGTGGACTACCTTAACCTTGTCCACAGCTCTGGAGACTGATTCAAAGAAGTCAATCAGGTTCATGAGACAAGATTGGCCCTTCACAAACCCAAACTGGGTGGGATCCAGTGTTTGAAGGTTGCCAATGTCTTTGTTTATAAGTTCCATGATAATACGTTCCATGGCCTTGCAGATCAGGCTCGTCAGACTGATGGGGTGGTAGTTCCTGGGATCCAAGGTGGATTCCCCCTTGGGGGGGAAGTGACATGAAGGGGAACAACTCAGTGGGCCGCATAGAAAAGCACACAAATGCAGACATGTTAACCACAGTGTATTATGTCTGCATGTGAATTAGTCTGCTGAGTTAACAAGTTACACATCAGTAAACTGGTCTGAGAATCCTTTTCAGCCCTGCCCCAGGCTAAATAAGCAGATACAAAAGAATGTTGACCGCTGTATAACATATAGTGCATTTATAATTGGTTTAACATGCACAGAAATAATCCTTATATCTACAGTATAAAGCTATATAAGCAGCAATGTAGAATAACTAAATTATGCACATTTATGGAAAAAACTATTTAAAATGCCATGGGAATCACAAGTGAGTTATGTAGTCAGCTTTGCCCTTGTATCACTTTAGTAATGGGTGCTAACCCTTTAATGCTGCCCCTTTCATCAACCTTAACCCTACACCTTACTTTCATTAAATTCATCCCATAACACTGCCACTACACAAGACACACTTGGACACATAGACTTATCCCCTAACCTAACCCTGACGCTAACCCTAAAATACACAAAACTTGCACACAGATATATAACACCTATCCTTTACTGATCCCTAATCCTAACCCTACCTCACATACACACATGCAGAAACACTCTCACCCCTCCAACCTCACTTAAATATCTCAACATTAGACAATAGCAGCATTTCCACTGCATGGCTATCCATACTACTGACATTAAACCACACCCCCTGTTTTTGTTGAAGAAATGGCATTCAACAAAACTGTGGGGGACCTATATCTATCTATATATCTATATATATATATATATATATATATATATATATATATATATATATATACATATATATATATATATATATATATACATATATTTATATATATATATATATATATATATATATATATACACACACACAGTATCATGTGTACTCTAAGGTTTATAAGGCAGTCATAAAATCAGATAGATGAATGCGCACATTGATCATATGATCTTCTGATATGATCCCACTGAATACTGGTTTGACAACCATCATCTTTACTGAGAGAGGGGTGTGCTTAAATCATCTGCCAGTATTTGATGCAAACTAGATTTGATTCTTACAACAGCATCCTCAGGCTTGTCACACTTGTACTTTTGGATACATTACTTTTGTTTGGCACCAGTTACTAATATTTGTCAGAGGTATGTGACTACATCTGTCACCAGAAATGAATTCACCCACAGAAAGAAACATTTAAAGAACTTATTTGATCACATTAAATTATTATGTCCCCACCAATAATACTCAAGTGCAACAAAAATATTCTACTTAATCACTTAGTGAAAACAAGAGTAAAACAGCATCATAACTAAAAATAGTATCATAATTTAGTAGCCTCCTGTTTCAACATAAATTTAATATTCATGGAATCCTTCTGACCTAGTATCTTTATTGCTTGAAACTTTAGCCACCAACAAAGCTACTTAATATCCAATAACAGTACTTTGAAATATTACTGTATAGCTAGGAATTCTACATTCTACTTCCTCTATATATGCAAACAGACTGTGGAACAAGTAGGTAAAACTGCAGCATTCATAAGTACCTGGACCATATTTGAAACATATCTATTCATGCTGTATGTTGCACAGTTCAAACATGTTCAAGAATTCAAATTCCATGCATGTGGAAGACAAAGACATAAACAATCAGTCTCACAGATGCAGAAGACTGTTTTCGTGTGCGACCAGATGCAAAGGGTGTTCTTAAATAAGAACATCCTTAAAAGAGTATTTTTTTTTTTAATTAAAAGAAAATGAATCTCCTGGTATTTTGTCTGGACAATATGCTGTCCTTTCCATTTTCTGGACAGTGTCCCTTTATTCTGGGCAGTCCAGCAAAATTCTGGACAGGTGGCAACCCGATATAATGCAGTCAAAAGACACACTGCAAATAAGTCTCTCTCTACAGAGCAAAGTACTTGCTATGTGGTTATAGAAAAAAATATCTGCCACCTCCCTTCTCCTTCCTAACCTATTGCCTCAACAATATTTACAAATTGCAACTCTTCCTCCAAACACAAATTAGAAGCATCTACAGCAAAACTGGTGAATCCTCCAGCAGTACGCATGGTGCTCAATAACCTCAACTGGCTTGAACATCCTTAACTCATTACCCTCTCCCAGCTACCTAGCAAAAAGAATTCTTCACCATCCAATTAAAATACTGTACCTGCCAAATGTCACTCAATGGCAAGTACCAAATAGAAGATTACGATCCTCAGAACATTATTGTTGATAAATCAAATAATTATTACAGTAACTTGCTATTTTCTGTTCCCATCTCAAAGGCATGAAACAAACTTTCAAACCACATCAGGCTTTTAAATAACCTACAATTCAAATCCACCCTAAAATATTATCTTGTAACTAATAAACTATGCAAATGTACCACACCTGCAGTATGATGTATGCAGTCCCTGTCCACTATCTATACACATGTATTAATATAGTATTTTTGATTTTATTCACAATAGCTTTAAAACATGTATTTCCTTAATCTGATATGCTTTATAAATAATGTTTGTTGACAACTTGCTTTGAAATACTTCATAAATAATGTCTGTTGACCATTTTTCTTTTGAATTGTAAAAAATATAATTTTATCCTTGTTTTGGAGCTTTTTTCCCATGCCTCCATGGACAATGGGCATTTTAATTCCCATACAGACATTCCTGGTAAACAAAAATAACTAACTAACAAACCAACTAACTAACAAACTAGGTAAATAATGTCAAAGAGTCCTCTTTGATGGATGTCATTCAAATAGAGTAAATCCAGGTGAAGCTGTGACACCCTCCCCTCCTTATAGCAAATAATAACTAGGGTAACAACAGATTTCAGTTCTTTCAATTAGTGTCAATAACTGTCCTTTACATGGGTGCCAAAATAGGTGTCAGTGTCTGTGGTGCAATGGATGGCACACTTGCCTTTGGTGCAGAAAGCTGTGGATTCTATTCCCACACCACATAGTGTTATTATTGATAGTGCAATAAAGCATAAGGGGGGGATTCTACCCTCCTAAGCAATGAAGCATGAAAGGGATGGGATTCTGCACTCCTAAGCATATCATCCTTCAGATGAGATGTTAAAATAAGGCCCCATCTGCTTGAGTTGGATATCATCCTTCAGATGAGATGTTAAACTAAGGCCCCATTTCCTCGAGTTGCTTGTTGTTCAAGTGGATGTAAAAGATCTCACAGCACCTATTAAAAAGAGCAGGGGAAGTTGCCTGATGTCCTGGACAATTTTCTCCTAATAGTATAAATTCCACCTCAGGTCTCCCCTGAAAAAAAGGCTACTAGCCCATTGGGACTAACCTGGCCAACAAAGAAAAAATAAATTAAACCTCTGTTCTAAACAGACTGATATCTTCAACTGTATATCTTTAAATAACTGATAAAATAGCCTTAAAACAAATGGAATGCTCTAGTCAGAAAGCATTTCTATATTAATACTGAATCTGGAGAACATTTTATAGCAAGTCACTTCACTAAAATTAGCCTTAGTATTAATTTTGTCTAATGAGATTGTTTCAGGAAATTTTGTATGAAAGTCCATTAATATGTTCATAGGTACATAGTTACTTACTAGGTTATTGGTCTGTGAGGATCTTTAGAACCATAGCCATACAGTCCCATGTAGTATTTTGCCCTTATATTTTAAGTATGAATAACCAAGAGATGAGCAGTATATTTGCATATTTCCCCTACCATGAGGGAAAAGGGTGCTAAGCCAGGGTAAATTTGGTGTGTCACATCTATTCTTCCAGATTACATTTGAATAGTATAAGATAAATGTTTTGTTTTATGTGAAGAAGACAATTGCAAAGGATTGCTATCCTCTGTGATATGCATCTGTCCTTCCGTTCCAACATATTTTTATGTTGCAGAAGAGATTTAGATTTCTTCAGTGTTTATGCCCCCCGTATACTTGTGAATGTGCAGTAGGTCTGATAGGAAAGGGTTTGCTGAGATTCTGCACAAGAAGCAGTGTTTATCCCTCAGTAGCCTGTATGACAACAACAAGTCAGACAAGGCTTTGACATGGTCTGCATAGCTTTTAAGATTTAGGCCATTGATTTTCTTTAAAAGATAACACTGTGGACATGCAACTCCTCCCAACTGGGTGTCCATTTTCACTAATGCAAATTAGGGTGACTATGACCCACTCTATTATTCCTCTTATGTGGTACATGTAGAAATGTTTGATTCAGATGGTGACTAGAATATGTACCACCTAGCATAGCCTTTAACTAACACCATGTGCATCATGGTTCGTCTGTGTATCATAATATTTGTCACTGTATGCTTCTCATGTACTCATAAAGCTGAAACACAATGAACAGGAATGCAGTGGAAGTACAACACTTGTACATATTGTCTTTGGTTCTGCACATGTCTGATTAGCACAGTGTCTGTGCTCACCAGCTAAGTGGACCTGCAGAATTTTATGACAAGGAAACTGATGATGGAAATTTTCAGGGTACTAAACAGACACATTGATTACCAACACCTACATATTGCAGACTACATGACAGTTGATGTCATTCCAAATGATAAAACGTAACCTATGAATACCAGATAGTGGCCTTTATTTTCACATGTGTGCAATCTGTAGCACACATGGGGAAGGAGGCAATATCATAGCAACAGTACATAGTGTTGGCTGTCTGCACTGATGTGCTGGGGAAACAAATGCACTCATCGACATGTAGAATTAGCATATTGAGGTACCAGTAAGTATTCTGCATACTGATGCCTGCAGTATACTCAGTGTGTCCCCTGTTTGTCCCTGGAGGTCCCTATAGCTGATACAACAGCAAGATACCTTTGTGTTCGTCATCTAGAAAGTTAACATATTCCTCCTGATCTTCTTCATATGCAGTATATGCCAGCCATTACCAGTATAATATTTATGTTTACACAAAAATGGTCTGTAAGCTGCTAGTGGGTTAAAGGTTGTAGGTGCTGGTACCTTTTTCATGTGTGCCACCTGCGCTACATTGTGCTATTTGTGACAAGTTACAGCACTTCTAGGCAATTATAACTGCTACATTAACACAGTTGCTTCCAGCATCTTTGCTTGTTGCAGTTCCAAACATATGCATAGGCTTTTAACTCTTATAGTAATGTGTGTCTTACTACACTCACACACCTCCCTACACATTTAAATCATGTTGTTTTCAGAGGTATTCATCTGCATTCTCATTATGCAATCATTGGATGACATCCCTTCATTTCTACATTGCATGCCATCATTTTAATAAGCCTGTTACTGTAGAGTTTCCTGTTTCCTAACTACTCAGTAGTGCTGTTGGGTAGCGTGAAATCCAACATGTCTAAGCATGGTGACTTCCAGTGCAACAGCACGCTACATATAATTAAAGCTGACTTGGAATACTAGCCATATGAGTAACACTTAAAGCACACACCTAAAACACCTCTTTACAGAAAGTAGATTCTATCCTAAAGTTCCATTTCATGGCTAGCATAGTTATGATATACTTGTTATAGCTGTGACAAACAGTGAAATAATAATTGCAATTTTATTCTGATTTACAAGGGTTTTGTAGCATAGACAAAATATTCCTGTAACATTACTGTCATGGAAAATGTGATTTCTTTTATGTCAGTTATCATGAGAACTAACAAGCATGTTATGAGACCATATGGTAAAGGATGCATATGATGGAAAACTAAGTCAGTTCACTGGTTAAGTATCAAAATAATGTTGTAAAATGGATGTGTAAATGCTGTAAACACTGCTTTGCAGCCCTTGAGATCAAACACTCATAGATTTGGAAAGAGCAGGTTTCTGAATTAGCGATGGTTTGCCAGAAGTCAGGGTCATTCTTCTGTGTACATTTCTAATGTTGTAAGCTTTAACAAAGTCAGGTAAATGATGTACAGGGCATGAATGTGCTTAGCATATCATTGATATTACCCCTGGCAGCATGTAGTCCATTGGGAAACTACAGAATATTAGCCAAAAACAAATATACATCATGACAAGCAAGCAAAGTTTTTTCTTTATGACATTTCATTTAAATAGACACATTTAATTGAATGGAAGGGAAAACAAATGATAGTTTTCTTGTGCCAACTGACTTTTAGATCCCAAGTGTCCCTTCTTTAAAAATACCTTTTTCAGCAATACCCATACTTATAAATTATAGCAGTAACGCAAATAATGCTTTAATCTATTCAGTTTCCACTGACAGTTTTCTCTACAGACCTATTACTAAAAGAATCAGGTCCCTACATAGCTGAAAAGTACTTAAATGAGCCTTGCATGGCAGCTTTGTATGCTGAGTCCGTCTGGCTGTGAATCTGTGTTATTACTGAGCTTTATCCTTGGAGTAAAGCCTGCAATTCAGTTTGAATATTAAGTGTCAGGCTCAAAGGCAGTGCTAAGAGATTCGCTGCAGCCATCAGGTTCCTGTTGCTGCCATAAAAAGCTTCTGAGCTCTATTTGTACTGAAAAGAGGTCTTATATCAGAAGAGTCAGATTACAAGCACGAAGCTGCTACTGCTGAGAATGATAGTACAGGTACTGTTATCAATATCCTGGAAGTGACACGGGATGCTGAAAAGCTTAAAGCTTTTCCAGCAACCTTCCAGTCTGGATTTGGATATAACACAGAAGCAGCCTCAGGAGTTAACAAAGAATTTGGAGAAACAACAATAAAATCTTTCTTTAGATACAGGCTGTCCTATGTCTGAACAGCTCTCTTCACTGTTATGTCAGTTTTAAGGATGAAGGTTTTTACATAACAATAGTTTTACCAGAGCTGTAGAATATTGATCGTGGAGATGTGTTTCTAATCTTAATGTTCACTTTCTTTGAAAATGAACTTAAATGTAATTGTTTACCACTTTATTCTTAAAAGAACAGGGTGACATAGAAGCAAAAGAGGGACGTGTGCATGTGTGTGTGTGTGTGTGTGTGTGTGTGTGTGTGTGTGTGTGTGTGTGTGTGTGTGTGTGTGCAGGTGTGTGTGTGTGCATGCGTGTGTGTGTGTGTGTGTGTGTGTGTGTGTGCATGTGTGTGCATGCACACGTGAGTGTGTACGCGTACATGCATACGTGTGTGGGGGTGTGCACGTGCGTGCATGTGTGTGCATGTGCGTGTGTGTTTGTGTGTGTGTGTCTGTGTGCCTCTGTGTTGCTGGGGGAGTAACATGAGAAACCAGGATCAAGCAGGGCAGTGAGCTTGATACTGTCACTATGCTGGGACTCTGGGAAAAAAGAAGGGAGCAGTACAAGCAATGATGCAGGAAGCGTGAGTGGACATTGATGCTACCATAGAAACATGACCAGTGATAATAGGAGATAAGACATGGAGGTTAGAAGGTGCAAGTAGTTTTGCAGTGACAAACAGGGAAGGATAAAGAGGGAGTGGTGATCAACATAAGGTAAAGGATCAAATGTAATGTTAGAAATGAAGAGGAATGCCATGCCATGAAAGGAATGTAGAGGCTCTGAGGGTAGGCACTTGGGGTAAGCACCTTTGTTGTTAATATACAGAAAGGAAATAGAAGGCTTATGGTTCAATAAAGCAGATCCAGGGAGGAGAGAATAATATGCTGTTTGAGAGACAGCATAATGATGTAAAAGGCGTAGAAGAAACATATTGATAGGTGGTTTGAAACTGCTTGGGGCAGCATGAGAGAGGCAGAGAGGGAGTGATGATTGACTGAGCTTTTTGATCATGAGGTATTCAGCTAGCTAGCACAAGGCTGTGCCATATTAGAATTTTTAGGATGCCTGAACCAAACAACAAGAATCAGAAATAGTGAGATGAAGGTACATTTAGTCAATAATGGCCACACCCTTTTTAGAACGTGTGTGTGTGTGTGTGTGTGTGTGTGTGTGTGTGTGTGTGTGTGTGTGTGTGTGTGTGTGTGTGTGTGTGTGTGCGTGTGTGCATGCACATGTCTGTGGACGGTCTATATTACCATGTCTACAGGACTGTTCATCGAACGCCCTCATGTTGACACATGTACACCAAAATACCTAAATGTCAAATGGCCACAAAAGAGATTTTTTTTCCCAGTGAAAAAAAATCTCTGGGCCGTTGTTATGCATTTGCTGTTTCCTCCACTGTAGTGCAATCTCGGAGTTGGTATATTTAAGTAGGGGGTTGTGAGGGGGTGAAGCCCCCCCCCACTTCATTGTGTCTCTTGGTTTGTTTTGTTTCTTGTTGGCCCAGTGTTTTTTTTTCCCTGGGAAATAAAATTGCTTTTGTGGCCATTCAACATTAAGGTGTGCTGTCCACATAAGGGCACTAAATTAACAGCGCTGTAGACATGGTAATATAGACCTGTATGTGGAAGGCTGTGTGTGAAAGGTTGCATATGGAACTTCAATGAAGGTAGATTTTGTTGATTTGGCAAAGACGATTTAAGGAAACAGAGGTAAAATGTGAAGGTAAGCATTACCTGAATGGATCAGGGATGGATAACTTTGTTGTTAGAACAAAGGTTTAAAGAAGAGACAAAGAAAGAAAAAGATAAGAAAGCCAGTATGCTTGCAATGACCTGTGAGTCGAGCAGTTAGGGCAACAGAAAGGGCATGTAAGAGGTGGATCAGAGGGACTCAAAAGGTAAAAAAAGAGACAGTACAATGAGATAATTAGAAGAGGAACAAATATGGAGAAGGCAGGAAAGGTACAAATCCATGTGTGCTTCCAGCAGGGAATTAAGAAGAGAAAAAGAGAGACAGACTTGCAAAGAAAGGAGTAAGTGGAGATAAATGAAAGACCTAGGCAGGCAGTAAAGTGCAGAGGATGCTCACATGTTCCATTGTTAAGCAGCAATCAGATATTCTCTATGGTGAAAACAAACCCCAGGACTACTGAAAGTTTCTAATGTGGTTGTAATTGCTAGGCCATTGGAACTTTATCCAGGGAAACCCTAATCAGGACATAAGGGTAGCAAATTTTACTTTATGAAAGAAAGAAAGATTAACAACTATCTTCTTATAATCAAATTTGGCCAAGTTATAAAATCTAACTGCTGAGCATGTTATCAGAGCTGTATTGTCCTCTGACAAGGACTTTGCAGTGTCTGTCAGTGTGTGTGTGTGTGTGTGTGTGTGTGTGTGTGTGTGTGTGTGTGTGTGTGTGCATGCACATGTCTGTGGACGGTCTATATTACCATGTCTACAGGACTGTTCATCGAACGCCCTCATGTTGACACATGTACACCAAAATACCTAAATGTCAAATGGCCACAAAAGAGATTTTTTTCCCCAGTGAAAAAAAATCTCTGGGCCGTTGTTATGCATTTGCTGTTTCCTCCACTGTAGTGCAATCTCGGAGTTGGTATATTTAAGTAGGGGGTTGTGAGGGGGTGAAGCCCCCCCCCCACTTCATTGTGTCTCTCGGTTTGTTTTGTTTCTTGTTGGCCCAGTGTTTTTTTTTCCCTGGGAAATAAAATTGCTTTTGTGGCCATTCAACATTAAGGTGTGCTGTCCACGTAAGGGCACTAAATTAACAGCCCTGTAGACATGGTAATATAGACCTGTATGTGGAAGGCTGTGTGTGAAAGGTTGCATATGGAACTTCAATGAAGGTAGATTTTGTTGATTTGGCAAAGACGATTTAAGGAAACAGAGGTAAAATGTGAAGGTAAGCATTACCTGAATGGATCAGGGATGGATAACTTTGTTGTTAGAACAAAGGTTTAAAGAAGAGACAAAGAAAGAAAAAGATAAGAAAGCCAGTATGCTTGCAATGACCTGTGAGTCGAGCAGTTAGGGCAACAGAAAGGGCATGTAAGAGGTGGATCAGAGGGACTCAAAAGGTAAAAAAAGAGACAGTACAATGAGATAATTAGAAGAGGAACAAATATGGAGAAGGCAGGAAAGGTACAAATCCATGTGTGCTTCCAGCAGGGAATTAAGAAGAGAAAAGAGAGACAGACTTGCAAAGAAAGGAGTAAGTGGAGATAAATGAAAGACCTAGGCAGGCAGTAAAGTGCAGAGGATGCTCACATGTTCCATTGTTAAGCAGCAATCAGATATTCTCTATGGTGAAAACAAACCCCAGGACTACTGAAAGTTTCTAATGTGGTTGTAATTGCTAGGCCATTGGAACTTTATCCAGGGAAACCCTAATCAGGACATAAGGGTAGCAAATTTTACTTTATGAAAGAAAGAAAGATTAACAACTATCTTCTTATAATCAAATTTGGCCAAGTTATAAAATCTAACTGCTGAGCATGTTATCAGAGCTGTATTGTCCTCTGACAAGGACTTTGACCAAATCTTCACTGAAAAATGAAAATAAATGTTATTCTAATGAAAATGTTAAGTCATCTGTGATGCAGTTTTACAATGCAAAAGGATTTCCAATAGATGATATGAGGAAAGTAATATGTCTTCCTGATAAACAAGCAGATTTCTGCAAAAACAAGTCACGTGAAGCTACTGAAGTTTACATATACTAGTTTTTAAACTCTTCTGTAGAAATAACTACTAAATTTCTTGTTGATAAAACTAGATAAAGTGAATAAAATATGCATTATTTTGTTTTTACGAACAGAAGGTCGGTGCGGAATATAAGGCCAAGTATCACCTAAGCATGTAAAATGCATGAAACTCATCTTGCATGTAATAGGCAACCTTGTCAACCTACTGAACTGCTGGGATGTCAGTCATGGGAGTTTGCACTCATCTTTATGTTCTAGTGATTGATTGAACTCTGAAAAAGCAGAACAGTTAGGTAAATGGTGCCCAGCTTTCATAGTAAGATTAATCTGATGACTTTGAGATTGCCATTGATATTGTTCTGCCATTCAGTTCAAACACATATGCTATAAAATACATATAAGCCGTTCTTTTTTTTCTGAAAAAAAAGATGAGACAAAACAAAAGAGTAATATAAATAAAATTATTAGAATACATATAAAGGACAGACATTCTAGAAGAATCATGAGTCAGAAATCTACAGATATTAATGAATTTTCTTAATGTCCAATAATATTGCAAATGCATGCAGTAATACAAATAAACAAATAAAAGACAATTACTATATATATTTCTTTCTTCAGTTTGACATATACACACAGACACACACACACACACACACACACACACACACACACACACACACACACACACACACACACACCCCCAGACACGTGAGCCTCTTGAAATCTGAGGGATGTAACTATGATTCTCAGAATACTGAGCTTGTGAAACCATAGTGCACTTCCTCTACTCACAGGAACAGTGATGTTAGTGTTAATATACACAAACACACACACACACATGTGTGTGTGATATATATATATATATATATATATATATATATATATATATATATATATATATATATATATGTATAATATATACATATTTATATATAATTATATGTAACTATATATATGTGTGTGTGTGCGTGTGTGTTATACACACATATACATACATACATTGACATGCACACACACACACACACACACACACACACACACACACACACACACACACACACACACTCACACACACACCCACATATATATGTATATATATGTATATATAGATGAGGGTTTACATGGTCACAGTCTCCTTTATATGGGAGTAAGGGGTAGTGAATCCCCCCTACAGAAAAGGCTTCTAAGATGCACTCTTGAGTTTCAAAATTTACTGCTATTTGTCCAAATTACCTAAAGTGTCAGGACTTGCATGATTATGTCTTACACTTCTGACAGTAAGTTCTTTACATGAATACCTGTGTGCATAAATGTCATAATATGAGGGCCAGCTAATCCTATAGTGTCCACACACAGTATGTTTTTTGCAAATATTTTGAAAACATTTTCTTAGCGGATGAGTATCTATTATTTTCACCTAAATTTAAAACTTTGAAAACATTTATTTCTGATAGGAATTCTTTCAGAAGTATTTGTCACAATTTTATCTATCTGTAATATTTTTCTTCTTAAGAAAGGCAGCTTACTTATGTAACCTCTAATAACATTTTAATGAAACCAGCCTGATATAAGGAATGTTAGTATAATTTTGCAATTTGATAAAATCCTGTAATTTAATTTTTATTTTAACTAGAACATTTTCAAGTTTTAGTAAAATTTAGGTCCCATCACCAGTTATAGAGGTAAACTGAGGTCAGATGTCAGAAACATTGGCCACACAGCAGAATAAATGGCAAAACAGTATCTTCAAAGGAGTACAATTAGGCCTAAAGCTGATTAAAAATATAACAGGGGCCACTTTGTACAACAGAGAAAAACTAATATGGGAAGGTCCTGGTCAAAACTCCACAGGTCATGTGAAGACCAGAACTGCACTATGATGGTCACTTGACCTCATGAGCCTAGTAGCATCCATGCAATACATTTACCAGAATGCACGTCAGCTACACTCATGCACCACAACAAATACAGCTGAGAGCCAAAACAAAGTCCCTACCAACTTATTGTTCTAAATGAGGAGGAAGTAGGTAGAAAGGACAGCCAGAAAGGGGGAAAAACAAAACAAGGAAGACAAGAAACGTAGGAAGAATGGAAGGCTAGGATAGGGGTGGGGAGGCAGGGTATTTTATTCTGTTAGACAGATGGGCATTTTCGTTTTTTCCAAAAGGGTAGAAGGGGAATGTAATAAGGGGAATATTTAAGAAAAAAATATCCAATCTGTGTAAAAATTTGGTTTTCACCTCAGAGCATCCAAGTAAAAAGAAAAGAGAAAACAAACTGACCAAGGCTGTTTAAAACAATAAAAGATTTATTGAAAGTAAGCGCTTTCACGATAGATAGCAAATCGTTTCATCAGACTCTAGTAAAACCCCACAAACTCTGAAATTTAAAATACTGCATATCCAATCAGGAAGCTGCTCATCCATGACATCATTAATTAAGCTCTATTAACTAAGTGCAGATGCATACGATATGTTCAAGTATAAATTGTACATCACATTAAAAAACGAAACAAAGCGGTATCAATATAAAGTGTATAATGCAATAAATAACTAAGCATTTATTTATACATACTTCAGATATCAAACTTTAGTGACTCCTTTATAGTCAATAAATAATTGAATATATATATATATATATATATATATATATGTTTCTTAAAAATATAATATTTATACATTTGGTAGTTATTACGTTTGGATAACTTAACATTCCATCAATGCCTCAAAGGCCTTGCTTTTAAAAATGGTTTAAGTGAATACTGCACTATTAAGACCTGGGAATCTATCATCCTTTAATAGTAATATCCATTTTTGTTCGACTTCTTCTACTCTATTGTTGATGTCTCCCCCACGGATATTGGGTTCAACTAACTCAAGTACCATAAAATTAAAAACATGTTCTGAGACATTAGATTGAACATGTTGAGCTAGACCACTAGTTTCTTTTGATTTTGCTATGTCTCTAATATGTTCCTGTATGCATTCTTTGAACACCCTGGTGGTTTTCCCCACATAAAAAAGATAACAATTTTTGCAAAAGCAGAAATACACTAAAAACTGGGTCCGGCAATCTGCATAGAAATCAATGTTGATATTAAAGCCAGAAGCTGGGTGATGGAAAGAAGATTTACTCTATAAAAAGTTACCTGCTGTGCATCCCCTACATGTAATGTACCAGTTCTTTGTGATAGCTGCCCCTTCCCATAGCTGCTAAAAGATGTCTTATAACAAAGTTGTCTTTTTAATGATTTCTTGTTCTTAAAAGAGAAACTAGGTTTGTTATCTATAAGCCCCTCTAATTCATTGATAGATCCCAAAATATTCCGTTTTTTCTCAAAGATCTCACACAACCTCTTTGAGTCGCTGGAATAGGTCAACGGAAATCTAAATTTGTCATTATGTTTCTCAGTAGCTCGTGTTTCATAGTTACTATTGCTTGAAAAATAGGGATTACCTCTAGAGCTACGTCCATTGTACATTTCCTCAACACTTTTATCTATCTCTTTGCTCTTATATCCTCTCTGTTTAAATCCATCCTTTAATAAGGTCACAGCTTCCTCTAAGCCTTCTTGTGTATTATGTAGCCTGCTCATATGCATGAATTGCCCCTTAAGGACATTTTTACAGACATGTGTGGGGTGCATGCTACTCTTATGTAAAATGCTATTATTGAGACTAGGTTTCATGTAAAGACTAGTTACCATTTCCTTTAACATTGTCTTATGAATCTTTACATCTAGGAATTCTATCGCCTGCTCAGAATAATGATTAGTGAATCTGAGAAAGTCAGTTGAGCCTTATAAGAATTGAGCAAATGTCTCCAGGCTATCTACACTCTCTCCCCAAAGCAAAAAAATCATCATCTACAAAGCGAGTGTACCATAAGATGTCATTGGAGAAATTGTTCTGTTCCAGGAATAATTCCTTTTCCCATGAGACCAGTGCTAGGTTGGCATAGCTGTTCGCACAAGCTGTGCCCATAGCTAAGCCAACCTTTTGAAGGTAAAAATTTTCATTAAAGATAAAAACATTGTTCTCAAGAATGATTTCCAACAAACTGCATATCAATTCATTTTTGGCCATACTGTACATCTTCTGATCATTAAGCAAGTTTCTTATCCTTTCTATACCCCAGTCATTAGGTATGATAGTAAATAATGAGACAATATCCATGGTAACAAAAATAAACTATCTTTCAATAATGTTTACCTTATCATGAAGTAGTTTAAGGAAAACGTTTGTGTCCTTTACAACAGTATCACAATTCTCCAATACAGGATGCAAACATTTTTCAACATAGATAGAGAGGCTTTCAGTAGCCCAACCTCCACACGAGACAATAGGTCTCATCGGTGGGCAGTTTATATTTTTGTGGACCTTAGGCAGTCCATAAATCATAGGTATGGTATGATGTTCAACCTGGAAATAGCTAAAAATTCCTCTGAAATACGCTTGGACATAAACAAATCAAATACATAGAATGACACTCTATCTATAATAGCTTTAACTTCACTATTCGAGATAGGGATATAGGTGTTCGTATTCCCTAATAGTGACATCATCTGTTGTATATATAGTGACTTGTCCATCACAACAACTCCCCCCACCTTTATCAGCTGGTCTGATTTCTATACTAGACAGACCTTTCAATTGCAATAAATCTTCAGTCTCATCTTAAGATTGTGATACGTAGGTACACTGTCTTGTTTAAATGCGTCTCTTATTTCCTTTTCACAGACAGTTACAAACGTTTCTCTGATGGGGTATTGCTTGGGTCCAAAGATACTAGGCTTTCTAAAGATAGTTCTATCCGGTATTTTATTACTTTGATAGATTGTCTGTAAGGTTAATGTACGTGCAAATAATTTAATTTATTTAAGTAATTCAAACATAACTGTCTTTTGAGCAGGAATAAACGTTAACCCTTTTTCTAATAATGACTCCAATGGCAAAGATATCATCTTGAGGCATCATTGAAATACAAAATAGTGCCCAGAGGACTGAGAGTGCTAACAATGCCTACCTACGGGAATCTATATCCTGAGTTACTACAGAGATTGCAGCAGCTTAACCTACAATTAAGTTTTGGCTATATGCATTTACTTATTGAATTTTTTAAACCCCAGGAGACAACATTAATAGATGAGATTGGGGATTTACAGCATCAGCTAAACAATAATTTCTCAGCTGAAGTTTCAGGCACTAAATTAGATGTTTTAAATGAAAATATTCTTAGTTATGAGAAGAGACTACAAAATGAAAAAAACTACAAATAGATCTTAATGATTTTCAATACAAAGAAGTATTTTCTTGGCCGAAATGCTCAGTTTCTATTAGGACTAATACTGATAATCCTGGACTAGCATTAAGAAATGCTAACAGAAAACCAGTGAGGACTGAGAAAGAGAGTTTTTGCTTTAATGCCTGTTAATGCTACTGAACATGTGAATAACGTGAGCCCAGTGACATCACACGTAAATAGAATACCAGATGAGGCAGCGAGAAGTGAAGGAATAGGTGCACAGTCTAACAGCTGCAACATGGATATAGTTTCTATCGACAGTCATAGAAAAGGGGCAATTTCGAATGTGGCATCTTTTTTAGAGAAAGAAGTAACACAGACATTGATTCTGCCATTCATTTTGAGCAATGCACTACCTATCACAGAGAGATCCAAGAGCAGAGGGCGAAAAGGCAAAATACAGTAAAAGAAGGGAGAAGGCTCCCATCAGAATACAATGACAACCACGCAGCAGGAACGGCAAAAACTGGTAATTCATTTATCTAGTTTAACATTAACTAAAGGCCAGGAATCATTATTAGAAAAAGGGTTAACATTTATTCCTGCTCAAAAGACAGTTATGTTTGAATTACTTAAATAACTAAAATGATTTGCACGCACATTAACCTTAAAGACAATCTATCAAAGTAATGAAAATATCTTTAGAAAGCCTAGTGTCTTTGTACACAAGCAACACCCCATCATAGAAATGTTTGTAACTGTTTGTGAAAAGGAAATAAGAGATGCATTTAAACAAGACAGTGTGCCTACATATCACAATCTTAATAAAGATGACACTGAAGCTTTATTGCAATTGAAAGGTCTGTCTAGTATAGAAATCAGACCAGCTGATAAAGGTGGGGAAGTTGTTGTGATGGACAAGTTACTATATATACAACAGATGATGTCACTATTAGGGGATACGAGTACCTATCTCCCTATCTCGAATACTGAATTTAAAGCTATTATAGATAGAGTGTCATTCTATGTATTTGACTTGCTTATGTCCAAGCGTATTTCAGAGGAACTTTTTAACTATTTCCAGGTTGAACATCCTACCATACCTATGATTTATGGACTGCCTAAGGTCCACAAGAATATGAACGTCCCACCGATGAGACCTATTGTCTCGAGTGGAGGTTGGGCTACTGAAAGCCTCTCTATGTTGAAAAATGTTTGCATCCAGTATTGGAGAATTGTGATACTGTTTTAAAGGACACAAAAGTTTTCCTTAAACTACTTTATGATAAGGTAAACATTATTGAAAGAGAGTTTATTTTTGTTACCATGGATATCGTCTCATTATTTACTGTCATTACTAATGACTGGGGTATAGAAAGGATAAGAAACTTGCTTAATGATAACAAGATGTACAGCATGGCCAAAAATGAAATGATATGTAGTTTGTTGGAAATCATTCTTCAGAACAATGTTTTTATCTTTAATGAAAATTTTTGCCTTCAAAAGGTTGGCATAGCTATGGGCACAGCTTGTGCAAACAGCTATGCCAACCTAGCACTGGTCTCATGGGAAAAGGAATTATTCCTGGAACAGAGCAATTTCTCCAATGACATCTTATGGTACACTAGCTTTGTAGATGATGTTTTTTTTGCTTTGGGGAGGGAGTGGAGATAGCCTGGAGACATTTGTTCAATTCTTATAAGGCTCAACTGAATTTTTAAGATTCACTAATCATTATTCTGAGCAGGCGATAGAATTCCTAGATGTAAAGATTCATAAGACAATGTTAAAGGAAATGGTAACTAGTCTTTACATGAAACCTAGTCTCAATAATAGCATTTTACATAAGAGTAGCATGCACCCCACACATGTCTGTAAAAATGTCCTTAAGGGGCAATTCATGCATATGAGCAGGCTGCATAATACACAAGAAGGCTTAGAGGAAGCTGTGACCTTATTAAAGGATGAATTTAAACACAGAAGACATAACAGCAAAGAGATAGATAAAAGTGTTGAGGAAATGTACAATGGACGTAGCTCTAGAGGTAATCCCTATTTTTCAAGCAATACTAACTATGAAACACGAGCAACTGAGAAACATAATGACAAATTTAGATTTCCATTGACCTATTCCAGCGACTCAAAGAGGTTGTGTGAGATCTTTTGAGAAAAACTGGAATATTTGAGATCTATCGATTAATTAGAGGGGCTTATAGATAACAAACCTAGTTTCTCTTTTAAGAACAAGAAATCATTAAAAAGACAACTTTGTTATAAGACATCTTTTAGCAGCTATGGGAAGGGGCAACTATCACAAAGAACTGGTACATTACATGTAGGGGATGCACAGCAGGTAACTTTTTATAGAGTAAATCTTCTTTCCATGATACAGTTTCTGGCTTTAATATCAACATTGATTTCTATGCAGATTGCAGGACCCAGTTTTTAGTGTATTTCTCCTTTTGCTAAAATTGTTATGCTTTTTATGTTGGGAAAACCACCAGGATGCTCAAAGAACACATACAGGAACATATTAGAGACATAGCAAAATCAAAAGAAACTAGTGGTCTAGCTCAACATGTTCAATCTAATGGCTCAGAGCATGTTTTTAATTTTATGGTACTTGAGTTAGTTGAACCCAATATCCGTTGGGGAGACATCAACAATAGAGTGGAAGAAGTCGAACAAAAATGGATATTACTATTAAAGGATGATAGATTTCCAGGTCTTAATAGTGCAGTATCACTTAAACAATTTTTAAAAGCAAGGCCTTTGAGGCATTAATGGAATGTTAAATTATTCAAACGTAATAAGTACCAAATGTATAAATATTATATTTTTAAGAAATATATATATATATATATATATATATATATATATATATATATATATATATATTCAATTATTTATTGACTATAAAGGAGTCACTAAAGTTTGATATCTGAAGTATGTATAAATAAATGCTTAGTTATTTATTGTATTATACACTTTATATTGATACCCTGTTTTGTTTAGTTTTTTAATGTGATGGACAATTTATAGGTTTATAGGTTTATAGGTTTATAGGTTCATACTAGGCTATCTGCCTGAGGGCATTTACAAGCCTAGCCCATAGTTTTGTGGCTTACGCCACCCCTTTAGTATGGGGAACTATACCCATTATTTTGCTGTGCCTCTGTTGAGCAGTGACACTGAGGTAATCCCTGGGGTATATCTGCGATCTCCCATCCATTGGTCAAGATTTCTCTTGAACAAGGCCAGCGAGGTGCTCTGCCTCACATATACCGGTATTTTATTCCACAGCATAGGGAGTCTTTGGGTGATGAATCTATCCCTCCAGCACGTCCTATTAATAGCCGTGTCGAGGTTTAAGTCTCCTGCCCTTGTGACTCTGACGGATCTAGATTTTTTGAGGTGAAGCATATTCATCAAATCTGGGTTTGACATGGCCTTGTATGTTAGGCAAAGGTCACCTCTGAGCAAGCGGTAAGCGACTGAATAGAGCTGGAGTTCTTTCAGTCGGGCAGCATAGGACAGATGTTTGAGACCCTTTATCCTTTTGGTGAGGAACTTTTGTGGCCTCTCCAGCTGCTGCAAGTGTCGGGTCAGATACATTCTGAATGGGGCATTGTACTCAATCATTGGTCTGATGAGTGATGAGTATAGGGAGACTATGACCTCCCTTGATCTAGATGAGAATCCCTTCATGATAAGGTGGGCAATGTAGAAGGTCTTCCTAACTACTTTAGCTACATGGGTGTCGAATGACAGACTACTATCAACCTGGGTCCCCAGGTCCCTGATAACTTCTTCTGTGCTCAGTGGATTGCCACCTATTTGGTAGCTAGGGGTAACCTTGTTTTTCGAAGGGTATGACTATGCATTTTTGGCATTTAACTTTAGGCCATGACTCTGGCACCAGTTATCCGTTTCTGTGAGACCCTTCTGAAGGATATCTGTGTCAGATGTGTTTTCTACTATGGCCCAGTTTGCAGTCATCTGCAAACTTTGTCAGCCATAACCCTCCTGTGTTAGCTTGTACTTGGAAAAGTAGATGCCAAACAAGAGTGGGCCCAGGACTGAGCCCTGTGGTACACCACTTGTGACAGGCTTTGAGTCTGACATGGCGCCAGCAACTCTGACCCTGTGGGTTCTGTCACTCAGCCAGTTTGCAACCCATCTTGTGATGTATGGGTTAACATTTAAGCTGATGAGTTTTTCAATGATACCCGAGTGGGGTATTGTATCGAAGGCCTTCGCCAGATCGAGGTAGGCTGTATGGACTGCCTTTCCCTCATCAATGGCTTTGGTGACTGTTTCGAAAAAGTCAACCAAGTTTAGAAGGCATGATCTGCCTTTGACAAAGCCAAACTGGGATGGATCCAAAGTCTGCAAATTCCCTATGTCTTTATTTATGAGGTCCATTATGATCCTCTCCATGGCTTTGCAGATAAGGCTTGTCAAGCTAATGGGCCGGTAATTTCCAGGGTCAGTGGAGGCACCGCCTTTGTGAAGTGGGACCACAGTTGCAGTGCGCCACTCCCTGGGTACGTATCCTGAGGTAAGACTATGATTAAACAGCTGTCCTAGCTGTGGGTTTAATTCCTCATTGAGTCCGTGGAGCACACAGCCGGGGACACCATCAGGTCCCATGGATGCTGTGTTTTTTGCTTTGGAGAGAGCAGTTCTCACTTGGGCGTTGGAGATGTTTGGGGGGCTGCAATCGCTTGGTATAGATATCCCTCCTTTTGGGGGGGGGGAGAAGTTTGCACTGAACCTGTCAGCCAGTATGTTGGCAATGTCTGTAGGATCAGTAATCTTCACATCATTTTGAACTAGTTCTGAGCATATCTGGGAGTTTCCTCCCAGGTTTCTAACATAGCTAAAGAAGGCCTTATGATTGTCTTTTGAGTCTTTAGCTATTTTTCTCTCAAAATTTGCTTTGGATGATTTTATGAGAGCTCTTAGTTTTTTACTTATAGTGATCAAGGGTGTCTTACCTTTTAAGGATTTTGCTCTATCTTGTAGTAGCTTCCTCCTTTTGTTGTAGAGTTTGTTTATGGCTGGGGTCCACCAGACTGGACGCTTGCCTTTGGTACAAAGAGTCTTTGTTTTGCTTGGGATTTCCTTATCCATGCAGTCCTGCAGGTGCTGGTAGAAGGCATTTGTAAGTGATTCAGCGGCTTGAGTACTGTTTTCTGCCGGCTCGGGGGCCTTAAAGGAGACCACACTAGTCTTTAGAAGTGTGAAGTCGGCTTTCGAGAAGTTCTTTACTGTGGTCTTTTTTATTTCAGGTGGGGGTGGGATGAGGACCTCCAGCGAGATTAGTTTGTGATCTGATCTCACCAGTGAGGGGTATACTTCCGGTTTATACTTGAACATATTGTATGCATCTGTACTTAGTTAATAGAGTTTAATTAATGATGTCACTGATGAGCAGCTCCCTGATTCGATATGCAGTATTTAAATTTCAGAGTTTGTGTGGTTTTACTAGAGTCTGATGAAGCGATTTGCTATCTATCGTGAAAGCGCTTACTTTCAATAAATCTTTTATTGTTTTAAACAGCCGTGGTCAGTTCGCTTTCTCTTTTCTTTTTAATAAGGGGAATATATTGGCAGTAAAGACAGTTTAGGGATGGCAGTAGGAGCAGAGAGACAAACAAACAAACCCAAACCACAGACAAAGACCAACAAGAAAGGTGCTAACATAAATGGACGGACACAAAAGAGAGATAAAAATAGAAAAAAGGTAGACAACTAGTGTTGAGGAGGACTGGATCACAGAAACTAACAAGGAGGCCAAATACAATGACAGGGGATAGCATGATTTTATAAGTGACAGTCCTAAAGACCAGTGCTGGACTTAGCCAAAGGCCAGTCACTCCATGACTGTCATCCTGGTTGTATCCAGCTACAGGTGGTCTGATGGGTAGTACAAGATAGCTGTGTAACTCTAACAGATGCAGAAGGACATATTGCAAGCAACCAAACAGGTTTCAAGCTGTCAGTCCACCAAATTCTTCACCACATCCTCTAATTCCTATCTGATTAAATAACATGACATGAGTTGGGTACACTCAATGGAGAGACTACCAGTGACAGACCAACAGAGACAACTGCAGAACTATTCAGGTCACCTTGTGCTACATAACCTACCTCACCTTTGCAGAGAGGCACGCCTGAAGGCAGCTGATGGCACAGAAGGAGATGCGATGTCAAGTCAATAGTTAGTTGACTGCTATGTTATGGTTGACTTTGTAAAAATACTAGTATAAATGGAGGAAAAGAAAACAAAAAACAGCAAAGAAATATTAAAAAAAGACAGTGATAATGACAGAGACAAAACAGGGAAAATTAGCAATACTGTATAACATGCTTTGCATCGGAGTACCTCAGGGAGCAAAGTAAGTATGCAATGCCATTGAATACAGCCAAGAAATACAAAAAATGGCTGTGATAAAGAAAGAGATATAACAATATAATGCATCTGCCACTACAGGCTGTGTGCCATAAGGGATGGGATAGCATGAGCACTAATCATTACCTTGATTATGTGTGATAAGCAGTGCATATGGAACTATGAGTGACTACAGGGGCCATGGAAGGTGGATTAAAATATTTGTGGTGCCATGTTGTATATCAAGAAACATACAAGTATGTAACAGTTTGATGCTACTAGAGAGTGGCCTGCAGAAGAGTATGAGGATCATGCAATGGAGACACAGCCACAGATGACAAAACAGTTGTATAAACATAGGCCACATACAGTTGTTGGCTACCACTTAATATGGTATATACCAGAGACCTGCACACTACTTAGTATGCTCCTGTGCAGTATGTAAGGTGTAAGTAGCACTGTCAGAGGGCTTGGAGGGACAGTCCATGCATAATGTTTGGCTGGCTGACTAGTGTGACTTATGTGGATGGCAGGGTTGTTGCAGCAGACATGGCAATGCAGGGGGCAAATATACAGGTGTGATGTAGAGTATGACAAGTGGCATGATGATATGTGGCATGCCAGAGGAACAGCCACAGACACGCCACTGATGAGTATCACAATAGTCATTGGCACTCCTCAGGCATAGGATGAATGGGACAGAATGTCATCCTGAATGTACAGTGCACAGATTTCAAGAGGTGTATAATAACTATGGGAAATGTGTCCATCAGTGTCAACAGTCTAATGATAGACAACAGGCAATTTAGCAGGTACTTAAAAAAAAAAAAAAATATATATATATATATATATATATATATATCTACGTTTTTAAATCGAAAGTACGGTTCATCGAACCGTACTTCCTCTAACTTACTTCCGCGAAAGTGCATTCCATCGAAAATGCACTTTCGTGGAATAAAAAACAAAAACTAACTAAAAAAGTAAAATAACACACTAAACAGTGTTATGCAGTTGAGAAAGCCCCCCTGCAACACCCATGTGGGGGGCTGCATCCCCCACTTTAATATTCTCACTCCAAGATCTTACTACAGTGGGGAAAAGGGAATATTCCCTTATCCCCACTATACTACAATCTCAACAAAACTATCCTTAATTGTACATCAACAGTATATATTGATGTACAACTAAGGCAACATGCAAACTGCATGTTTTCCTTTTTATTTGTTTACTTTAGCGAAAGTGCATGTTCGAAAAAATGCACTTTTGCTAAAGTAATTTAGACAAAGTACAGTTTGATAAACCATATTGTCGATAAAATAAACAGGACCCATATATATATATATATATATATATATATATATATATATATATATATATGGATCTATCTTACAACGTCGACAAGTCAAAACGCCGAAAACAAAATCACGGACACCACATAACCGACATTTCACAAACACGAAACCTCACATGCCCGACACACCATAATCCCGACAAGCAACAAACAAAACAAATCCCCGGTCCAAAAAGCACACACACAACACAAGCACACCAAAATCCTTACAAACCAACAGTAAACCTCACATACACAACTACCTACAACCTTAACCCAAACCCTAACCCTAAGGTCCGCCACTATCGCACACTCACCTAACCCGCGCCCTAACCCTAACTCACTTAACCCGCCCCTAACCCACAAACTATCACAGTCGCACACTTACCTAGCCCGCGCCCTAACCCTAACTCACTTAACCCGCCCCAACCCACAAACTATCACAGTCGCACAGTTACCTAGCCCGCCTAACCCTAACTCACTTAACCCGCCCTAACCCACAAACTATCACAGTCGCACACTTACCTAGCCAGCGCCCTAACCCTAACTCACTTAACGGGCCGCTAACCCACAAACTATCACAGTCGCACACTTACCTTACTCGCACCCTAACGTCCGTCACTACCGCATACATCCACAGCCTTTTCCCATGTCGATGTTCTCAGCGTCGGGGTTTTGATCCGTCGGTCTTCTCCGTTTTCGATCTTCTGGCGTCGGTGTTCTCGCTGTCGGCGTTCTGACTTGTCGACGTAGTCAGATAGACCCATATATATATATATATATATATACATACATACACAAGTATAACGTATAACATCAATTGTATATACATCAGGCTTTGTCTGGGCAGGCTTTCCATATGCCACTAGAACATCACTCTGCCATCCCCAGTCTCTGCAGAAGCTGAAAAACATGAATGGCAGAAAATGTTCATGAATTAAATGCCATGCATATAGATGAGCAGTTAAGACAAAATTACAAAAGAATGCATCTCCCATGAGTACTTACTGTAGAACTCTGGACCAGAACCCCTAACTTTCTCCTCCAATTGGAAGAGAACGTCCCATTAGCATCTCCTTAGGTCATACTGGGACGAGGTGCAGTCATGCCTGTTGCATCACCCAATATTCTAGTAATACAGTACAAAACATCAGCCTTATACTAACAACCTTTATAAGATGCCCCTTGCAGGTACTTCAAATGGTTTCTATACAAGACATAAAGCAAGAAAGTGGACCCTTTTCCTGTACCACTTGGAAACCCTGCAACAATCAGCACCCTCAGAAGCCATGCCTACTTCACAGGTCACAATACTGAACAAAAGGGTAACACATCAAGGAATGTTGCAGGCATCAAATGACAAGCAGTGACAGTAAGCAGTACCTCCATATGTAGCACATGAATGACTGGCATGTTACAGTAGTGATGGGGTATAAAAAACATGCTGGCCTGATTGTATGTAGCTGACTAAACCTAGATCTCACACCATTACTGCACTATAGTGCCTCTAGGGGCACAACACTGCTTAACACACCAGTATTCAGACAGTGGTCATTAACCTGCCCAGGCACACACATTGTTTTTCACAGTCATTCCTTCATATGAACATTACTATATTGCATAAAATGTGTCATTCAAAGACAGTTAATCTTAATTATCATATTAGCATTCTACAAGCCTTGAAAATCCATGATAAATATAGTGTCAGCCTTTGCAGTACTCATCTACAGTGTAAACTACAGATATGATTCAGAGAAGCTGCACAGAGCTACAGCTGCTTTGGAAAGTCTCCAGAAAACATTTATGTGAGGGAGGAGTGTGTGGTTACTGCTACTGATGTTTTGCTATTGTCGTAGGGGCAGTTGTCTATCATCTCACTTCTTTAAGGAAGCAGAGGCTACAAGAGGCTTTGGTGGCGTTGCAATAGCATTGTCGCCTTACAGTAAGACACTGTCCGGTTCGATTCTCAGCTAGAGCGTCTTCTGCGTGGAGACATGTGTGAATGGGCATACCTTCATTGAAGGTTGTGCATCAGGACTGGTAACTCAGCACATAAAAATTAACTACCAATCATTAGCGGACCAGAGTTCCGCTGTGGCGACCCCTAACCGGGAAAAGCCGAAAGACACAAGACAAGACTACAAGAGACTTTGTGATTGTGCTCTGGGATCTGTACACAGTACTGCACAGCTTACAAAATGATGTATCTTCGATGGTGTAAGGATGCACTGGCTATATTCTGGAAGAGAGTTGACTTTGTTAAGGTGTCTATATGTTGTTTTGAGGGGATCCAAAGCCAGTTTCCTGGACCAAGTTGCAAGGTATATGACATATGCATTGTTGCAGGCCAGTGTTTGTCATGATGACATTAACATGTTCTAGATTTCCTGAGGGCTACATCAGTAGTCGCATGTGATATGCACATCATTCCATTGTGTTGAATGCCTGACAAATTCCAGAGTACACACAACACTGGACAGTAGCCATGCTGTTACTATATCTGTTGCTTGTTTTTTTGACAGAGTAACAGCAACATTCAGACAGATACTATGTCTGTTCTGCTGGATAGGACAGATATTGCACAGTCTGTGTTCACTTTGGCTGGCAGGGTGGGGGGCTGTAGTGTGGATATATAACATAGTGGCTAATCACTTACCATATATATGACAAAAAAGAATAGAGAAGTTCTCCCAGGCAGTGAGATACATCCTGCTGCAAGCCCTCTGTGAACACTACTGGAAGATCCTCCGAAATAAGAAGAATGTGTGCTCCTAAAATATGTATGGTGGGATCTTACTGCAATCAAGGCTAATTACACAGAGTCTATTTCTTGTTTCTGGGGTAATTCACATGTATGTTCTTTCTACTGTTGCACTCTCACATTTGCTATGTACCTCACTCACCCCCACACTCTCTCATCATTCCTTCTTTCCCCATCTCTCTCTCTAGCAGGGATTTACAGGCTAAGTGACAAAGGAGAATCAGATGTTTGTAGTTTATAGTTATACTTACTTTACCAATTGATTTGTGTTTATCTAACTGGTTCTTTGTAGCCATTCTTGCCAAGGCTAATTTGCACCAGTAGTTGTACTTTCTTAGTATGACTTTTAACCATTGTTTGTACTTTAGTTGATTTGTGTCAGCAATTGTAATGGTGCCCAATATTTGTCATCATAATTCCACTGTTTCATAAGGACTGAATGTTTATTTTATTAGCATAACTCTTTACAATTGGTCTTAAATAAGCTGCAAAGGTTATCTAAACTGTAAAGATCTTTTAGCTCTATCAAGTCCTTTCACTGTCAGAAATGCTTTGTTGGAATGTAAGTTAAAGTAAGTGTTTGTTTGTGAGGTTTGGAGTTATTTTTGAAATTCTTCCTGCCTTGTCCTTAATTATTCAGTTTTCCTTTGCTGTTCTTGTGCTAAAAAGCTGCTTTTTGAAAGATAAATGTCCTTAATTTGTAAAGTTGTTAACAACATAGTACTGTTTGTTTCTTTCTGTGGATGTGTTGCTTAAGGTGGTAAGCCAAGTGGCACCATGACAGTAACTTTATTAAAGAACATAATTTCTATATTTATTAAGAAACCAATTACAATTTCAGTGCATTTACTGATGACAATATTCCACTGTATATAGTTAATCTCATAGTAGTTTAATTTGGATTTCTATTGAACCTTGAAAACATATTTTTTCCCTCTTTTTTTCAACAGGTTTACTGGAAAGTTATGTATACGCACAGCAGTGCCATACAAATAGGCAGTCATAGTCCTTTAAATCCAATAACCATTTAATTAGGACACTTAGTCACTATGCAGGCTTAAATATACACAGAGGACTGGATGCCTCTAACACTTACTTAAAGCACAGGGCCAGAGGTGGTGCTAAGTGTTAGAGGCATCCAGTCCTCTGTGTATATTTAAGCCTGCATAGTGACTAATCTGAAGACAAGTGAGTGATGCCTGCGCACTGGCCGAACAATCAAGGGGCCTCAATGCTCATGACTAACACCATTGAGGGGCGTCCACATAGGGGAGGATAACAAATACTCATGCAGTAAAGTACAATTTCCCTTAAGAGCACACAGAGATCACAGTCAGTTTGGGGCTGGTTTCTCCCTTTCTCTCCAGATCCCCAATAAGACTCCCCACTGGCACAGCTTTAGGGTCCAGATCTCGGCCAAGTGGGCAAGCTAAACCCTCCAGCACCCTATCTGTCTAACCAGTGCTTCATGTCCCTGCCCAAGTAGTAACAGCCCTTTTGATCTTGCAGCTGGTCAGGAAGCCAGAGCAACAAAAGCTACCATACATGCAAATTCCAGCAATCGACTCTAGTCTCAAAACAAAAGCAAGGATTCCTTCATCCAGACATCTTGGCTCTGAGCCCTGAGATCAAAGATAGTCATAAAATGCTTGACTTACCAGCCTTCCCACAGCAGAGTGCACTGTTGTTACATTTTTGCAGTCAAACATCCAATACAGTCTTCTCACATTTAAGAGAACAAGCCTGTGGCTTATACCAACACTTACAAATGACAGAATTATCTACAAAATTCTATCTGGCTAGGCTGGCAGCCTTCACCTATCTTCTCTAAGTGCTTCAAAGTCCTAATTTGTAAGTGATAGCCTTATAGTCTGTAAACCCTCTTCCACTAACATCCTGCTGGTCAGCTTTTACTCTCTCCTTCCTAATAGACACTGACATTTACTCCTACTACTCAAACTATTTCTTTCTCCTATATTTTTCTCCACTTCTCTAGACTTGTCACTCCCATTATTTATATCATCCTGTATTTCTTTCATGGAACTGCATGCTTTCAAGGATGTCTCCCTTTGCCCCCCCCCCCTTTATTTATTATTTCTCCTTGCCGGAGACAGTTACTAAACCAATTTCAGCTCTGACCTAGTATTTGTGAACAGGCAACATCAATTCAATACACTCAACTGTCTCTTTAGCATATTTTCATTTTTCACTAGGATTGTTCCTGCAAGCAAATAGATATGTATGCAACAGTGAGGTCGGCAGTTTGAATACCATTCTGTGGGCTATATTTGTATGTAAATTATAAATATTATGGCAGCCTAAAGCAAAGAACTTTGTCCACTATAATAGCTTCATTTTCTTAGAACACAGCAGTCCCGTTGGTACTTCCTCTTTTAACTGTGCTCAGTTCATTGTTTTAGCAGTCAACTTTCTCCCTTCCTTAAGTTTATTTCTTTTCTTGTGTAACCATTTTGAGTTATCAGCCAGTATTTTTCCAGAGCTGAACTACTGCTTTCTGGCTTACTTTTTCTCATTGTTTTGCTGGTCTGTGGGGGTTGAGGTAGGCTTTTGGGCTTTGCATTTCAAAGTCCATAGAAACCTCCTTCCATTACACAGCTGTTCAAACAGTAAAGGGCAATTTTTTACTGTTATCACCATTAGTCAGGTCAAGGTGATATTGGACTGCCTGCCCTACTAAAACCGTGTCCTAGAGCAACAAAAACCAAGACACTCATCTACTAGCACAGAAGCCTTTTAAACTGCATTGCTCATTTTACTTATCTCTTAGCAGATCTGTGGCTGTTGACATTAAGTCAGTGATAGTTTTCTCTGTCTCTTGATAAGTTTTTAGCCAGCTTTGTTCACCCTTGCTAACGCTCAGGTTCACTCCACTCCCCCCTACCCTACTCCCTAATTCCACCCACCCTCCTCTTACTCTTCATTTTTACTTCCATAGCACCACCTACATATTCCTCTAACCGATACCATTTGTTCCCTCCAGTAGGAAAACAATCAATACAATTACTCCTAATAATAACTCCCACTCTAGTTTACCACCCAAGACTCTCTCTCAAATTATTCATAGATAGGTTCATAGATTAGTACTAGGCTTACTGCCCTTATTGGCCATTTTCAGCCTACCTAATTACCCCATATAAGAATCAAACCCTGCATCTTGTGTCTGTAAGGTAAACAGTTTACCCATTCTGCCAACCTCCCTTCCACCTGTCTTTATCCTTGCCTCCTACTACATCTCTACAACCAACTCACTACTCTGCTAACATTTTCTTCTTCTAATTTACAACAAAAATAAAACTCAAGTTAAATAAGATGCCCTTAAGTCAGATTATTTTACTATTTCTCCTCACTCTACTAACCTTCATCACAAATTATCCAATCCAACTCCTTCAAATACTTAGGACTTCAACCAATCCTCACAAAAGAATATCAACATCTACCTAGCCTGTCTTTCTCCATAACACCATATCTCTACAAACAAACCATGACTGATTTATTTTTCTATAAATATCTTAAAACTAAGCATCCAAATGTATGATCAAATTTCAAACCAAGACAAAAAGATATCTGTCCACACTCTTCCCTCTGTAAAAAGTAAATTAAAAAAATTAGCGGAGATATTCACCCCAGCCCTAGTACTACAACCACCTCTTCCAACCCCAAAATAAACTAGTCACCTAATACATCTCAGCCAAAACAGAATAAAGACAAACCTTACTAAATATGAATCTAAGAAGTATGTGCAATAAAATCCATGACATACAAGCTTATCTTGCCACATACACTCCTGACGTATTCATAGTTACTGTAACCTGGTTACAAAAGAAATAAAGGATAATGAGACACGCCCCCCTAGGATACAATATACTCAGACATGACAGACAAAACAAGTATGCAAGGGGTGTAGCAATCTATAAAAAATCCCTAACCATTACCTTACTTCCACAAGAAATACCCAAATTTAGCAATGCTGAATTACTAATAACACTCCTAAAAATCCCCAATCAGAAAACTATATGTTTAGCAGCAATTTATATACCATCAGGGAATAACACTGATACTGCTGAAAGCATCTTGTATTGGATATCTCAACAAATTAGATATGAAATAATAATATATAGAGACTTAAATATAGATTGGCAACTCATAAATTCTACTACCCCCACTAAATCCATAAATTTGAACAACTTCAGACGATTAATAACCACACCTACTAAAACCGATAAAACCTCAGGGAGATGCTCTATATTAGATTGGATTCTTACACACAAACCAGACAAACTGACAAAAGTAGGTTGCCTCTCAGATAGCATATGTGACCACACACCAACATATCCTATTAGAATTCACCATAACCTAGATAAACATATAATCTATAATCAAGTACAAAATACAACCAATTTCAGCAAAGATATTTTCAATGAAACACTAAAAACGTATAACTGGAATGTACTTAGAACAACGCAACTAGAGTTTGCTGTAGAACATTTTTATAACATATTCTTACAGACTTTAAATAATTTAGCACCAGTACAAAATAAAAAAGTAAAGCTCAACCCCACACTGTGGCTAACAAAGGAAACAAAAAATCATGATAAAATGGGATAAAGCCTGGAAAAACTCGGTATAAAATAGAACTCAAAATGGCTTCCAGCAATTTAGACATCTTAGAAGCCTTGCAAAACTACATGTCAAATTGGATAAGCAAACATACTATACCAACCTACATGACAAACATATAAATAACCCAAAACTTTTGTGATCATTGCAAAATAAACTACTACAACCTGGCAAGACCACTAGTCCCTCACCAAAAACAGACAATCCCCCGGATTCTGCAAGCCCTGCATGGCATGCAGGACTAGTGCAGGAACTCCAGCAGGCAATGTCTGCCGTGTGATCCAGGAATAACCTGTAGGAGCGTGCATGAGTGTTTCTGCACTAGTCCTGCATGGACTCAGCCCCTGTATGCAAATTAATCCATTTTTCAGGAGAAATCCATGCAAATGAAGTGAATTTGCAACCCAGGAAGCTGGAAACCAGCCGTGCAGGGGTAGTGTAATCTGCAGAAATGTACTCTGCCAGTAACGGAGTACATTTCTGTAAATTATAAAAACTGAGCCATGGCAGCTCAAAATAAAAGGTGGATAGCATGTATAAAGCATGCCAATGACCAACTATAAACTATTGGCATGGAAAACACTTGCAAAAAAAAAATCAACTTTTATTTTTTTAGCCAACCGCGGCTGTTTAAGCATAGGGCAGTGGCACGCAAATGGGATCGGGGAGAAAATAAGAAAAAATACCTTAAATAAGCATTCTAACCAAAAACACTATTCTGCCATTATACTCAATGGCAGGCAGAAGACAACATGGCTAGTGAATAGTGACTGATAAGGGGGGAGGCTCAGTGTGGGACATGTAACTATGCATTAGCAGGCATCCCTATGCAAATGAGGGGAATGATAGTGAATCCCAGATTTCCCCTGCATGCTAGGCAGCTCCCAACAGTGTAAGAGCAGGAATAGCTTGGTGCAAGCCTAGGAGTTAGCTGACATCATATGGGTGTGTGTCAGGCATACTGTAAGTGGATTGGAACCCTGTGACTTGGATTTGCTCCTAGTTTACCACAGCTAAGCAAGGGGGTGTGTCTGAGACTGACCAGCACTCTTTACATTGCCTATGTTGGTGTGTGCCACATACTGGATTTTAAAGGAAATAAAAAGTAAACCAGGAAATAGCAGCTCTGTGCACATTTGAGCACTGTGTTTGTGCGGTGCACCCCTGGGCTTAAACAGGAAGGCAATGTGAAGGGAAAACAGCAGTACGAAGGTAATCTAAGAGAACTAGCATAGCTAGCAGGTGAAATGTATCAGAATCAGCCAATTCCACAGGCAGCAGCCCAGCTCAGCCCAGAACACTCCTATAAACCATGCAAACACCTTTCACTCTGTTTTTTCCCATACTCTACACAACCGGTGCATACAAGCGGGTAAGTTTTAACAAACAAAATAACAAAATGATAGGGGCTGCAATAGCTAATATACAACAACAAATGGAATAGGCTGAGGGTGGTGAGGATGTGAATGCTGTCGACCAACCCAAAATGTGGAGACAGAGAAGAGTGTACAGACCCAGGGTAACCTACCAGGGGCTACATAAGCTGGAGATAGTGGAGTGCTATAGGGTGGACAGGGACCTCTTACAGCAAATTGTTGAGCTATGCCAGCCACTCCTGACACACAGGACTAACAGAGGGGAACCCATCCCAGTGGATACCAAGGTATGTGAAGGCCTAAGAATACTAGCTACAGGTACCTTCCAAAGGCCAACTGGGGATATGATGGGGATCTCACAGGCATCAGCATCCATAGTACTCCACCAGTTCCTGGATGCCATGTCAGCACATGCCAGTGAGCACGTATATATTTCCCCAATACCCATGAGGTGTTGGCCAACAATATACAACTGTTCCACCAAATAGCAGAATACCCTAAGGTAGTGAGTGCTATATACTGCACACATATATGCATCAAAGCATCACTTGGTGAGCGGGGTAGGGTCTACATCAACCGCAAGGGCTTACCCTCCATCAACTGCCAGGTCATGTGCAATGCCCAGGTAATAGTAATGAATGTGTGTGCTGGCTGCCCTAGAAGCTATCACAATTCCCACACCTGGCATCTGACACAGCTGTACCACAGATTTGCCAATGAGGACATCCCTTATGGTCACATAGTGTGGGATGCTGGTTACTCACTGGAGCCGTGGTTGATGACACCCATCAGAAATGCACACACACACACCCAAACAAAAACTCCATAATGAGGCACATGCACAGACAGGAATTATAATAGCACATGTGTTTGGGATGCTCAATTCATGGTTCCAGTGCCTGGACACATTCATGGAGCCTTGACATATTTACCAGCTACATGTACCCAAATTGTCATCGTATGTGCCATGCTACACAATATGATCCTGTGGAAACAGCTGCAGCAGGAACAGCACAGGGCAGGGCCACACAGCCCCCCACCATTGCCAAGGCCTACACATGCACAGAGTGACTCGGAGGAGGAACAATCTGAGCCTGCCCCAGTAGGCTAAAGGAGGCATGCCCAGTATGCCATGGCCTTGGCAAAGAGGCAATGCATAGCACATACACTGACACAGGAGGGACCCAGGGAATGATACCTCTATCTGCCTCGCACATACAAGAAAAGGGATGCCAAACATGAAGCCAAACATGAAACTAACTGTGTTCAACCATGTGTAGGGAGTGTACTATGTGCATCTGACATAGGCAGCCCCGGAGCACCACCCTCAAAAATGGGACACCCATAAGGTAAGTCACTCAACCTACCAATTACCTAATGGGGTAGAATGTGTTGTTACCTGTATCTATGGTATGGATGTGAGCATAACAAAAATAGATGCCAGGAACTACAAATCCAAAAAAACAGGCAGGAAACCACTGGATAAACACTTTATGCAGGTAAAGCTTTCGGATACAATCCTTTGTCAGTATTGACAAAGGATTGTATCCGAAAGCTTTACCTGCATAAAGTGTTTATCCAGTGGTTTTCTGCCTGTTTTTATGGATGTGAGCATGCAAGGGAATTGGGTGGCTGAATGGTATGCCAGCAGATAGTAGACACCTATAGCGGCACCATGAGATCTGTAACAAATACTGGTGTCACCATAGTAGCCAGTACTACACAGGGAGACAAAGCCCACTGCAGGAAATGTGCTGGGCCACATGCATGTCCATATGACTCACACGTTCCAGTCAGGGAGGTTCACATACCCAACAACAGTCTCAGTCAGCAGGACAGGTATAGACAAACACAAACAAAGGCTGTGCTATGACCTCTGAATGATACCTATGGGTAACCTCCCCCACAGGCCTACACAGACAGACTATAGCAGGTCAGGCAGTGGGATGTTAGTTCTGAATGGTAGGAAGTCAGAAACTAATATGTAGGTAAATCAAAGATAAGGCCTGTAGTACACTGATATGCCTCTAGTCAGTATGATAGGTTAGAATACAGAATGAAATGGAGTACCTGACATACCAGTACAGTCATAGTAAATGTGTACAAGTGTCAGGTGTGCTCCCCCCATCCTATACAGAAATGTCGAAACAGTCAGGTGTGTCCACCACAATCCTGTGTAGAAATGTAGTAACAGTCAGGTGTTCCCCCCCAATCTTGTGTAGAAATCTAGAAACAGTCAGGTGTGCCTCCCACGGCTGTGAAGATTTGTAGAAATAGTCAGGTGTGCTTCACCAATCCTGTGTAGGAATGTCGAAACAGTCAGGTGTGCTCCCCCCAACACAACTTAGAGATGTAGTAACAGTCTGGTGTGCCCCCCCAAACCTATTTAGAAATGTAGTAATGGTCTGGTGTGCCCCCCAATCCAATGTACACACGTCTGAACAGTCAGGTGTGCCCCCCACAACCCTATGTGGAAATATAGTAACATGTATGCATAGGTATAATAGCAGTGGAGCACAGATGCCCAGAGGTGGCCAAGGTAGCAGGATAGGTTGTAGCACTTGCACATATGCAGGTATATGTGTTTTGGGTTGGTGTGTGTTTCATATTGTGTGAGAGCGGACAGTATGTATGCATGTTGAGGTAAGACCTGTTGGCCATTGCCCACTACTGCTGATGAGAGGGACAAGTCCTCACAACTGCAGTGCCAAAGACACTTTCCACCAGTATAACACATGCTAGCAGTAAGCTATTGTAAATGTATGGTGGTAATATGTGTCACCATCTAAAAGACTGACATGGCATGGCTGTTGGGCTAAATATACAAGCAGAACAGAGGGGAAAATACCCCAAACATACAGTATATATTGTGTCACTGTGAAATGGAGGCACCCTTGGAATTGTACATGCAGGTATGCATCACAGTATCTGGTCCTGTAGTAGGGGATACCAGTGTTGTCTGCCCGAACATGTGCAGATCACAAAGGAGGTAGGACTGATGTATTGGGAAACAGATGATGTACCTGCACATGCCAGCATAACTGGAATGCCCCATGCATATCTGTGTATCAGATGTAAGCAGTGTCCATAGCACACATGCACCCAGCTCACACAAACACCACCCACAGGTACCTCTCTGGTCGTATCCCTGCTGTGGGCAATGGGCACAATATGACCCCACCTGTATATGGCAATAGAGAAGGAATGCAGCATGCAGTGCAGGTGTCCCATGCAGGCGTGTCCCTAGCCATAGGTAGAACCCTGCCAGCATCAACACCACCTGGTCAAAACTGATAGAAGGTATTGGCATGAACACGTAGTACACCAACCCTGTCATCCCAGGGGAATATACTGTATGGCAGTCTGAGATGTAGGACTGATAGAATGCAACAGCCTGCCACATCTAGCCCACAGCAACACCTAATGGCCCACAGGCCTTTGCTAAAGGCCAGTCTCACACATACTGCCAATGCATGTTATGTCAAGTACACCCAACATAACACACTCCACATAAGCCATATGCAAGGCCATGTGGACAAACCACAGTAACATGTGCACCATGTCCCACTGCATGAACTGTGGACCAACACACAGCTGTGATAGGGTGATAACCTTAGGGAAAGTATCAGAGAATGTATGCATAATGTATGGAAGAGGATAGAATAACAGGGGGGTTGGGAGCATGGGCAGCATGGAATGTGCAAGGTCCAACACAAAGCTGTGTGCACATACTGTCCCTGGCTGCAAACACCTGCCTGTACACCACAATAGGGGTAATGTCCTGACTCACGGCCCCTGCCTCTGGATAACCTGTACGAATCTGTACAGCTGTGAGGTATTGCCACAGAAAGATAAGGCCATACTGTTATGTCGATGGATCTACACATATGGGTTCCTCTGCCAGCACTGTACCAAGGTGCTGAACTGGATACACAGACCCAGGAGCAAGTGTCTGCAGCTCCCCCTCCAGAATGGCATAACTTACCATGAATATGTATGCATCTGCCCACAATACCAGAGATAGCTGCAGTCACCCTACTCCTCCAAGACATTACTGTTAGCAAGAATGTCCACCTGACAGTACAAGAGGACAGAAAACATCACAGTGTATAACAGTACACATGTCTGAATATCTCTGCTAACAGCAATACCATGTAGCTGAAGCAGCACAGACACAATCACCTACAGTACACACTATCCCCTGCACAGTTTGTCCCCATACCCTGCAGAAATAGCTTGCTACCTTTAGGTGCACAATACAAAGGTCTGCACTGGAGTACAAACTACCTGGAATCGATCCACACATTCAATACAGAAGGGCATACTGGGCATGCTCACATACTTAGAGAAATGAAGGCAATGTCAGACAACAACATACTGAAAGGTCATACTGGGCATGCTCAAACACTTAAACGAATAAAGCCCATGCCTGCAAACAACAGTGGGCCATAAATATCTGGCAGTTGCAGATATTAGTGCATGCACTCCTCAGTATGCACCAGTCATGCTTTGCGCACACAGTGGATAGGAATACAGACATATATCCAAGGACAACACACTATAATAAGCCAAAATTAGATGTACATAGATGTGTGGAAAAGAGTAATTGTAACAAGAAGCCATCCATTATGAGGCCTGTCCCACCCTGCACACAGTCAAATGGCTGCAACTACATGAGGTGTAAATGTCACTCACTGTAGACATTAGCCACCAGTATCCATCAGCATTACAGACGATGAGGTGCAGGTGCTAACTGTGCAACATGACTGTACAAGGAAGTAGTCATCTAGCAGTTGTATACATGTACCTGTGGAATATTACGCTGCGTGTGCCTGCATGTGGTGTGTCATCCTCTAGATGAATGGGTTATGGCCCATGCACACACACTACCCTCCTCATAGCCCTACAATGACAAGCCTGCTGAAGTCATCCACTTTGAATTACACCTTTGGGAATGGTGTAGCCCAGTAATCTCTGTGGTGCATCCTATAACTGCGGACTGCTTTAGTGTGATAAACTAGTTAGGTAGGATTTCTAATCCCAGACATGGCAAGTGTGTGTGTGTGTGTGTGTGTGTGTGTGTGTGTGTGTGTGTGTGTGTGTGTGTGTGTGTGTGTGTGTGTCTGTATGTATAGAGGCAATGCATTTTAGGGTAGTCACACTCACTACAATTCAAATGCCCTACTTTGGCAAGGCTGCTCATGTCATTCACTGTGAAATACACCTTTGGGAAAAGTGCATTCCACTAATCTCTGTGGCATGTCCCATGACTGTGTACCACTGTAGTGTGATAAACTAGTTAGGTAGGAGTTCTAATCCCAGACATGGCAACTGTGTGTGTGTGTCTCTGTCTGTGTTAACAGCAATGCTTTTTAGGCTTCTCACACTCACTACAAATCAAATGTCCTACTTTGGCAAGCCTGCTGATGTCATTCACTGTGAACTATACCTTTGGGAAGGGTGTATCCCAGTAATCTCCATGGTGCATTCCATAACTGCATACTGCTGTAGTGTGATAAACTAATTAGGTAGGAGTTCTAATCCCAAACATTGCAACTGTGTGTGTGCATATGCGTGTGTGTATCTGTGCAGAGAACCAAGCTTTTTAGGCTACTCATGCTCACTACAATTCAGTTGTCCTACTTTGGCAATCCTGCTGATGTCATTCACTGTGAAATACACCTTTGGGAAAGGTGTAACCCAGTAATCTCTGTGGTGTGTTCTGTAACAGCGTAATGCTGTAGTATGCTATATAACTCTGGTAGGGGTTCTATTCCCACACATGGCAGGTGTGGATGTATGTGTGTTTCTATGTCTGTGTAGGGAGCAATGTTTTTTAGGCTAGTCAGACTCACTACATTTCAAATGCCCTACTTTGGCAATCCTGCTGATGTCATTCACCTTTGGGGAAGGAGTACTTCAGTAGTCTCCATTGCACATCCTATAACTGCATAATGCTGTAGTGTGATATCAAACTCTAGTAGGGCTTCTATTCCCACACATGGCAGGTGTGGATGTTCATGTGTGTGTTTCTATGTCTGTGTAGGGAGCAGTGCTTTTTAGGCTAGTCACACGCACTAAGATTCAAATGCCCTACTTTGGCAATCCTGCTGATGTCATTCACTGTGAAATAAACCTTTGGGGAAGGAATACTCCAGTAATCTCCGTGGCACATCCTATAATAGTGTAATGCTGTAGTGTGATATAAAACTCTGGTAGGGGTTCTATTCCCATACATGACAGTTTCTGATGTATTTGTGTGTGTTTCTATGTCTGTGTAGGGAGCAATGCTTTTTAGGCTAGTCATACTCACTACAATTCAAATGCCCTACTTTGGCAGTTCTGCTGATGTTATTCACTGTGAAATACAACTTTGGAGAAGGAGTACTCCAGTAATCTCCATGGCGTGTCTTATAACTACATAGTGCTGTAGTGTAATAAACTAATTAGGCAGGAAGTATAATGCCAGGTGTGTTTGTCATTCATATCCTTTGTGGAGGTGCTTGTGATGGTGTAACAACTGGACTCATTGTAGAGTGGGTTTTCCAAATTTCTTATATGCTGGCCCTAGTTTATGTCACAATGTCCACCGTACAGGGATAACAGATGGGAAATAGTCAAGAAGCAGGGGTGCAAATTCATACCACTACATGTGACATCAAGGCCAGCCAAACAAAGTTAGTAACCAGTATATTACCCAGAGAATACTCTCAACCCATGTCTCATACACACACACACACACACACACACACACACACACACACACACACACACACACACACACACACACACACACACACACACACACACACACACACACACACTTGCCTAGGCAATAACCACTATGTTGGTAGTACCCTGCATATTGCCACTGATAGTAACTATGGTGTGATTGCAGTGGGCTACAGAGGACATGGCACCCTATCCATCAGTCCAATAGGTACGTACATGCAGACAGTGCACCTTCCCTATGTTCCCCACTGGACACCTGCAACACCTGTGTTGCCATCAAATGTGACCCACAAAGGACATACCATACCTGAAACACATGCCCTGTATGGAAAAATGCCAATGACAGCAGGAAATACCTCTATCATGCTATCAATATAGGTGCAGGGTCAACCTGCTGTCCATTAACAGTTCCCAGCACATGAGGCCAGGACTGGCACATCTGATGATAACAAGCTGTGTACATGGGCCAGGCACCCCAGGTACAGTTCCACATGTCACTGTACATGCATGTGGGAGGTGTACACATCCCAGACACCGTCCATGTCATGGACTAAGGAACACATACATGGCAAGCAATGTACAGCAATGGCCACACGCAATAGTTACACAGGTGACTGGATGGTGACTACAATACCAACCTGTGTGGGCAAATCCAAACACTACACCCCTGAGCCACAATGCAGACCATTGTCATGTGGCCTGATGTAAAGGTATACCTATCACCTAGCCTTGTATAGCGATCTTGCACAGTCAAATATTTCACACCTGTGAAGCAATGCACCCATTCATGTCATTACTGGAATCCTGTCTGTGTGTGTGTGTTGTATGATGCCTATGACCACATAAACACTCACTACAACCCCTATTGGCATCCTGAAGCATGCTGTCTGATGTCAGACACCTCCACATACTCTTTGCCCATACAACCTCTGTATAACCCCTGTGGTGCATGTGATACCTGCACAGTACTATGTTATGGCAATCTAACTAGTAATGAGTTGTATTCCTGACCCTGCCAAGTGTGTCAATGTGTGTGAGTCCCTGTGAGAGTGTGGCTGTGTTGATGCTGACACCTGTTCATGCAGACAGGCATGTTTACTACACCTACCGTAAAGCTGCCATATCACTGTTTCAGATGTCACTCACCATCAAATATACATTTGGAGGGCTCCTCAACATGTAACCTATGTGGTGCATCCAATAACTGCACAGACATGTGATAGCAATCCATAGTCAGAGGTTTGATACCCTGTACTGGTAGGTGTGTGGCACAAACATGCTTAAGTTTTACTCTCCCACCCCTCCCTGACTTATATTTTTCTCTGTCTGCCTCTTTCACTCCCTCTCTGGTGGATGGGGAGACTTATACCTGCTTTGCTTAGACAGCAGCTTGAGTATTGTAAGTGATGCTCATGATCAGCTGATGGCATCTGCATGAATTGCAGCCCTCCTCTAGCTGACTGCATGTGGAACAGCTGTAGTAACATTCCCATAGCCAATTGCATGGAAACATACTCCAATATCTAGGAACATCATGTTGGTGTTGGGCCTTTTCATTCACTGTGAGCAAGAACTAGATCTGTTGTTTGGCAAACAGCATCACAGATGGATTGGGGATTTACCTCTAACAACATACACTGTGGAAACAGGCCAACACATAGGAGGGGGGTGTGCCTGACTTGACTACAGACTGTATGTGCTGCTATACTGCATTTGGAGTAATGTTGGTTTAACACGGTGTGCAAGGATGTGGCTGTCCTACATGTTTTAATACCAGTTATCTCAGTGCTATGTTTATGAGGAAACCCCATCTGTAGGGTAATCTGCAGACTGGGCAGTGTGTGGTGCCTTTTGTTTTATGTGTTACCCACAGAGCACCTATCTGTAAACTGGAGAAGGTAGTGTGAGGATTGCAGTCAGTATATGGTGACAACCATGAGAGTTACTGACTTCATATCCCTCATAGGAGGGACACAACTCTGTCTACTTTTGTACATATGTCATGCAGTAAGAGGTGCATATGTGCTGTTCACCATCAGACTGCTACACATGTTATGTATAGTAGGGCTTATATTTGATGAAATAACCTGGACATTCTGTGGTTGTATGTACAGTACTGAGGTCTCTGTACTTATGGTGATTGTCGACAGTGTGTCTATCGTTAATATGTACCTTGGCCTGTGTACAGACTGTGGTAGATGTCATTGTTCTTGGTCCTTTTCTATCTGATGTTGCATGCTGCTCCACTGTATGTTACCCTATCAGCTTACATGTTTGTAGGGCCAAACACACACATGTCCCATACCACGGACAGGCATCAGACCACACTGTGTAGTGGCCCAGTATATGTAGGGTTAGTGTGTGAGTGGCACATATGAGGATGGTGTTGACCAGATAGTCCATATACTGTAATATTATGCTAGCTTACCATATGTGGCTGTGTTCACACTGGTTGTGGTTATGCACTTTCACACAGGTGTCTGTTACTCTGTGCTGTGACATGCCTGTAGAACCTGCTATATATGCATTTACATGTGTATTCCCCCATAAGAAAAGTAGGCCAGTGGTGAGCCAGTCTGCCTGTAGCCTGCACAGTGCTTTGTCACATGCCTAGCAGCTTAGTGTACTTACCCAGCGAGATGTCATGTCCAGATACTTGCCAGATGTACTGCTGCAAGGCCACCATAACAGTCATGTATGTCAGACAAAGCAGTGGGATGCTGTACAGATGTATGTCACTAGCTAGTGGGTAGTATGTGGGCACGGCACCTCTGTACCAGCGGTTATTATGTGTCAGGACAGACAGAGGTGTGTGAATGCATAACCTATGGTGCAAATGTATACCAGCAGTTACGTGATATACCCATCTACATGGCTGTTAACATCAACATTGTCAGGCTTGGGCCACATGTCTTGCACTAAGAAGTTCTGTGTATACCTCTGGACTGTCCAGTGTGTGTCAGACTGTCCACATATATTGGACATATTTCTGCTGTATTCCACAGAAGCATTACTGCGCTAGCAGTTGTACTGTACTATTCTGTTCATAGGACATCTATCAGTAGCTAATGGCACACATGTTAAAAGCAGATGTGACCTGCCACACACACTATGTCTATGAAGACAATCCCTGTTACAGTAGCAATAGTCTACAAATATACCTGCCCTACATACCTGACATCCCCTTGCACTAAGAGTTTGGGACTACTGGGGCTGAGGTAGGGCTCCACTCCATGTTCAGGACATATGGTGAACGTATATGTATATATAATTATCCATATATCTATATAGATATATACACATATACATATTGACATACATAGATGGATATGTATATGTACATATATATATATATATATATATATATATATATATATATATATATATATATACACATATAAATACTCAGATATATACATATACAGAGCAATATATGTCTACACATATACAGATATACATATTCACATATACGTACGGATATCTACATATTTATTGACAATAGTAGGTAGATCAGAATAGATATGTATGCACATATAGTTATAGATATCTACATATATACCAACATAACTAGACATATCTGTACACATAGGATGTGCATACACATATAGCTATATGTACATATATTTATATATACATATATATGTATATATATATATATATATATATATATATATATATATATATGTATATATATATATATATATATATATATATATATATATATATATATATATATATATATATATATACATACACATATATATATATATATATATATATATATATATATATATATATATATATATATATATATATATATATATATATATATATATATATATATATATATATATATATATATGTGTGTGTGTGTGCATATATATATATATATATATATATATATATATATATATATATATATATATATACATACATACAAAGAGATGTACACATGGCCATATATATGTTGCACTATACAGATGTGTATACAGACATATGTATGAGTATACATGTATATTTTCATGTAGACATGTATTGACCTATTATATGTATATAACCATATTCCTGTCATGTGTAAACCTCACAGTTGGGTATACCATCCCGGATGTATCTCACCGTATGTGTCAGCTATGTGTACATTATGATAAAACAACATAAGTGATTCAACAGTCATATTAATAACAAGGAGTACACAAGTTTGGAAGTAAAGGTAATTGTTCAATACTACTCAATATGTGTATTGACAGCTATATTGGTAAGACAACAGCTGTCTTCACAGTGGTAATGGTGTAGTGGTTAAGTGTTGTGACTACAGTGTACAGGGTCCTGTGTTCAAGATCTGCAAGGGTTGCTCATTTTGTTGCTGGGCAGTACAAGGACTGTCAGACACAGAGTGGTTAAGGCAGTTTTGAGCAGCTTTAAGCACATTTGCATGAGTGTGCGCAAAGCTAAGTGGTGCTAAGCTACAGGTAAATGTACGGGCACTTACACGGTGTAGGCTTCACTTAACAGCATGCAAAGCAGCTTAGTTGTTATATTGGAGCAATGTTGATACCTGCTAAGCATGGCTTAGCCCTGGTAACCAGGTCACACCATCCAGTCTGATAACATAGCAGGGTAATGACATCTGTAATATGTGTATGTAATGCCATGTACAATACATGCACCTATGTGCTGTCATTACAGTAGCAAGGGGTGTGAGTGTCATGTGTGGGACACAGATGTATATGAGGCCTGTACAGCACTGTGATCCATTTGAATGTGTTACATACAGGGGTAGTAGCCCAGGGTATGTGCTGTCACACTGGGATGTAGTGTATCATGGCAGTACTACTGTTGGCAATGCTTACCCAGGCAACAGCAGAGTGCTAAATGTAGTACTGACAACAGACACACCTGCAGGCATAGCTGGACACTGAGGCCTCCCTGTTGTATCCCTGGTGTGTGAGCTATGTCAAAGTATATCTCCCTTACTGGGTAATGATCTGATATATGGAATGTAACTGTAGACTATTGTCTGTACAGCACATGTTATGGCATACATATTGTTGTCAAAGTCTATCTGTCAACACTGTCATCCTACTGCATAGCTACTTGCCAAGCTGATGACTGTCAGTCCCTGTATTGATGTGCAGATGGCAGGTATCCAGCAGGGATATGTACAAACAACCTAAGCTTGATTGACACTGACATGTCTGCCCAGCTGTGTAAGAACTGGCTCATATAGGAGATGTCACACTGTACACACCACTTGCCATGGGTACCTCAACTACACTACCACAGTCAACAGAACATACTTATGTACAGGTCTCCATTACAGACACTAACCATGTGTTGTAATGCATGTTGCATACATGTCAACTTGATCACGTCAGTGGCCATGTGCAGGAGGCACCAGGAGGATTGGCTGATGCATGTCATTCACACCCTGAGGGTCACCACAGTAGCATCTGTCGATAGATTGCCTGCTGCCACCTGGCAGGTAGCAGGATACCACTGTACAAACAACCCCTACACAACCCATCTTTCCTTGGACAATAACTAGTTACACAGCTATGACCACCTGCAGCGATGCACCCCTGTACTGACATATGTGTATGTGTGCATGACTGAGTATAGCAGTGTCTGTGTGTTAGCACACCTGTACTTGGGAATTCCATGAGGGCCTTCACAACCAATGCAACACCCATTGCCATAGTCAGTTGTGGCTGCTGCTGTATGGGACATGACATGTACCCTGTTAAGCTCCTCCCCATACTGGTTACACGAGCCTTGCAGTATCAGCACAACAGTGTTGTACAAATGGGTTGATAAGCATGAGATACCCATTGTGTTCTGCCATGTGTGTTTAGTTGTGCATGTCCGTATAGCAGTAGGGTATAGCATTCCAAGGTCACATACTATTATTACAATACCCATTGCCACACAGTATTACAGATAGTGTTGGTGCTGCCCATAGGTGAGGCATGATAATGCAACACCCTACTACATGTGTGGCATGTGCATTAGATGCATATCCTTGTAATACCACTGTTGGGATATACTATGGGTTGTATCGCAGTCACGGCCAATGAGTGATGGTGGGTATGGCAGAGTGTCATCATGGGTTTCAAGGAGTACAGTATCCACTGGGGGATATGGATGCTGTGTACACTGTCATTACACCAAGGTACACGCTATGGTTACCACTGTCACTATCAGCCATACAGGTAACTGATACCACAATCCAGGCCAGTTATGCATGTGCTGCGTGCAGCTTACTTGTAACACATTGGGCACACCGTCAAGTTGGTTAGCAGAGATAGACCCTGGTATCTCGGATGTGTGTCTGCCTGTTATGTGTCTGCTAATGTGTATATGAAGGTATGTCACACTACGTATTGTCTATATACACCCATTACATCACCCATTACCATACTGTACATGTGTGGGGATGTTCTGCATGTAACATGTAACCTGAGACACACCTCATCCTAAACACTGTGTGGTGTGTGCAATGTAAGCCACACACTTCAGTATCACTACATAGCTAGGTAGGGGTTTAGTCCCAGTGTTGCCAAGTAACAGTGGGTGTGTATGTGGATGGCTCTGCATCAGGTTGCAGGGTATACACACCTCAGTGGGTCACCTGTCCATGTGGCACAGGCAATAACCATTTTTGTAACCTGTGACATGTGTTCAACTGTACCCCAGATATGTCACAGCCATGGTGTCACCACAGTGTCGTACCCCATTGTGGAATATGATTGCTGACCATCCTCATGCTGACTGATGTACACCTACAACACAAATGGATAGCATTATAGGGACCGCAATCAACCATTGTTACTGACAGCTATAATGCGTTATTGCTGGATGGCTACACTACCTGACATATATGCAATAGACTTCACTCCTTACATGTTACACTGCAGTACTGTGATACACTGTAGTACAGTCACCATATGCATCACCACCATATTAGCCTATCCCTGCATTGATGGTATGGATGACAGGGATGTGGCACAGGTATTGCCATATGCACAGGACATCTTTGTGCTGAGACATGTACACCTACAACACAAATGGATAACATTATAGAAACCACAATCAACCAGTGTTACTACCAGCTCTAATGCATCATTGCTGGATGACTACACTACCTGCCATTTATGCATTACACTTTAATCCTTACAACATGTTACACTGCAGTACTGTGGTACACTGTAGTACAGTCATCATGTGTATCAGAGCCATATTAGCATGTCCCTACATTGATGGTATGGATGACAAGGATGTGGCACAGGTATCATCATATGCACAGGGTGTGATGTTGGTTTGCCAGAGACCGAGAGTGGGCCATACATTTGACACCATGTGTGTGGGTGAGGGGTGTACCATGTGTGTGAACTGGGAATGCACACAGTTTTGCCATGTGGCTGCCCTACACAGGTGTTCATGGACAGCTGCAGACCATACCTGGCAGGGTGTGCAGTTCAATGCCTCCGGCCACGGACACATAGGCAGTGTCTGCCAGGTGTTCCATGAGCACATCCAGGTAAAGGCCTGCATGTGCTACATTCACCTGCTGATGACAAATGTCCACTGGTACCAGGCCCCTCCTGAGACTGGCCAGGACCACGTGCATGTGACCTGTTGTGGTGTGGTGTGAACAGCACCACCCCCGCATTGCCGGGGTTGATACTGCCACTATGAGAGCCTCTTAGTGTCCTAGCACATCAACGTTGACTGCCAGCTGTTGATGTTGCTGGTCTACATCCACACTGCCATCGCCACACCCCCCACCACACGTTCAAGCACGGACACACCACGGCCGATGAGGGCCATCATTTCACCATGCCATCTATCCATGAGCTCAGTATAAGCATGGATGGCAATCAGACAGCTCACGGATGTTGTCACGTACAGATGTGAGAGCAGCCCTCTGCAGTCTCAGGCCCTGTCTGGTGTAACATTCCATACAAGCCTGCACCACCATGACAGCCTGAAATGTGCGCCTGCTGGTACCAGCTATGTCACTTCTGCCAGGAGTATGATGTCCAGTGGCCCTACCACAAGCACCCTGGGACATCTGACTATGTGGTACTGTGACAGGCATCCAGCTGCGCTTGCTGCAACTGGACACAGTACGCATGGTTACCACACTTTTCTGTGCACTGCCACCAAACGCCAGCTGTCCCTCCGTTATGGCCACTGGTGATGGTGTATGTATAAGCTCTGAAACTGTGTGCGGGGTTGATGTGGCTAAAACAGCGATGTCAAATGATGGTGCAGTATCAGCCCATAACAACCCCACCTGTGCCTCAACAGTACAATCATCATCTTCGGTGTCTGTATGGACGCCAACATCAGATTGCATGTAGGAGGGATCCTGACCCACCTTGCCACCTGTGGGGGAAAACAATGAATGCACTTTAAAACCTGTACAGCAATGCCTAACAGTGTATGCATGCGTGCACACACACACACACACACACACACACACACACACACACACACACACACACACACACACACACACACACACACCTCCGTAATACCTATCTGTCCATGGCTTTACAGACAGTCTCACTTATATGTCCATGTGGTACCCCATCCTGCATCACACTTGTTAACATACACACATTGATAACACTCATTAACATATCAGCCCTCTAAATGCCTACACAAGTGGTCACAACACAAGACCTGTTACTACATTACCTGCCTGACCTGTGTGTAGTGGTTTTAGATGGCCTCACTGCTATCATTCAGTATTCACCCTGTGTATGCCCAGACATCATGATCATGGCCCCTATATGTGTGGGCTACTATGTTCTATCCATAATATCACACACTGGTGTGTCATGTGCATGTAATGCTCAGTACATGCCAGATATGCTGCTCATTCAGTCTATCATGTGACAACTGTAATATCTGGATACACTCCCTGGTGTTGAATAGATCTTCCCAATCCATCTGTAGTGCTGCATATGTGGGTTGCAGGTGAACTATCTGCTGAATGTGATATTAAGGGTGTACCTGGTGTCTACCTTCCCTCTCGATGCCTGTTCCATGCTACAGACCATATTATACTATCAGCTGTCCTGTGATTACACACATGACAAGTATTCCTGGTGTGCAATGTGGTAGTCCATTTACATGTACTACATGATCCCATAGGGAGGTACTGCTGTATGAACACCCCACAATCACACATGTGCATACATGGCCTGCCACACAAACACACACACACATGCACACAAGAATCCTACATGGATCAACCTCCCTCCACTTCACCAGAGTGACCCTACAGATAAACTAACTACCCACCAGGATGCACTCACACACACACACACACACACACACACACACACACACACACACACACACACACACACACACACCACACACACACACACACACACACAAACACACACACACACAGGTGAAGTTGCACAATGATAGTACACACAGTCCTCCTATACCCCCCTGTCAACATGTATAACATATGGTACCCGACAGCATACAGTGCAGCTATAGTCAATCCATGCTAGCAGCAGTATACATGTGTGTGATGCATGTGCTGTGTCACTAGGTGAAGCCCCTTCCCCTGGATATCACTGCACCCATGAGCATGGTATTTCTGTGCACCTGTTCTGCACTCTGCTATGTACTGTGCACCACACCTCACAGATGTACAGCCCATTACTGGATATGTACTACTGTGTCAGTTATGTCAGCTTTAATGCTCACAGCCCCTATGTTTTCCAACAACACATACCTGGTATGATATGTGGACAGATATCATTTGTGAATGCCTGATGTCTGATGCACAGCTCTCAACATCAGCAGACCATGTATGACCAATCCAATACTCTTACACTGACAACCATCAGAGCATACAATGGCTATGGGGAGTGTACACACCCTTATTGATATGATGCACCCATCCTTGATCTGCCATGGGACCACATCACCGCATATGTTAGCAGTACATGAGCCCAATATGTGACATATTCGCATGCAATGTCTACAGAATGTGTTAGGTGTGTGGATGCTGACCATGATGCATACACACTGTGTGAGCATATGTGTGCACACCCTTATCATGATGGTTTGTCACACCTCTTGTTGTGTGTACTACAGCAGTCACTACTCCTGGCAGGGGTATACCAGTGTGGGCCATCTGCATTTGCCAGTACATGTTCAGTCTGCCCTACACATTTCCCCCTATTCTGCATGATTGTAAGGTATTCTCATGTGCACATCCCTTGGTGTTCACATACTGCCGTCACTATTGCTGTGGGGGTAGGGTTACAGCTGTCACAGGTCCTAAACCTGATTATGTGCATATACCGCCATTCTTAGCATCCTTAAGATCTCTGCTGCAGTGCACTGGTGTGCCATGCTGACACCATCCCCACTCCTTCAGCCTTTTTTGCAGATGGGTGATAAGTAAGCCCTACACATGTGTGTCACTTTGCAGTGTCCCATACACTGAACACCACATGTTACAGCCTAGTCCCAGATGATAATGTGGACCACTGTAATGCCTTATGCCATAGTGTATCTCTGCAGCAGTTGCCATTGTGCTACAGGTATATACACTGGTGTTGCACTGTATATGGATGTTGTTCAAAACATGCCCCTACTGTAGGCCATGTCTCCCACCATTATGTTACTCCCTGTGGACACATTCTGCAATGACAGGATGTTAGTTATCATGCAAGTGTCTGACATACCCTTTCAATACCCCATCATGATCACCCCTGTGATGCCGTGCATTTCACAGCAACAATATGTGCACATCTACAGCATGCATTCTGGGTAGGTGTGTTAGATGTGTGCATGGCATATACCATTGTATTGGCGAGCATCTATATAAACCATACTCACCAGCTACAGGCTGCTACCCTGGTGGTATCCCGGAGGGACCTACATAAGAGGGTGAGAGATGCAAAGTCAATAGCCATGCCTGTGGCAGTGATATAGGGTGGGTGCAGTATTACAATACATCAACAGTACATTTCCACAATACTACCACATATGGGCATCTGTTCATCACTACTATGCAGCAACAAAATATATCTATGACATGTCAAATATGAATGATCTACCTGTACCAATGTGGATGTGTATGCAACAGTGGTCTACAGATATGCCCTGTGGCCTAACCTGCATGATCCTCGGCCTGTGTGTCAATGACATCCACCTCCACAAATGTGTCTGGCGGTTGGTGTGTGGCCGGACAGGAAGGTGCCATGAGGTTGGCCAGGAGCTCCTCCACACGTGTCAGGGGAGGATGGATGGCATGCCCCCCCCCTGTGGTGAGGTGATCCACCTGGACTTCAGCAGCACACTGATGTGCATTGAGAAGCAGGTCAGAACAATGATGCTGGACCTGCCCATAACTGCAGTTGTGCAGTCCATCATTCAACCTGTGCCATTCCACAGGGAGGTCCACTCCTGCTGATCATGGGCAGCCTGGCTAAACAAGGTTGCATAGTGATGAATTAGTCCATTCAGCAGGATGTCATTTTCCACTGCTGAGTAGGCTGACAGTCTTGCATGAGACATTGTGCCTGAAAAACATAAAGATGGACACAGGTGTGTGCAGGTCATGCAGCAAGGTTACCACAGTTCTTAATACACATCACTGTCACTCCCCCACCATATCAGTGACAACAAACCATACACACATCTCAATAGATATGGCTACAGCATACCTACCAGTGCGGCAGATATGTTACTCTACCACACTTTGTGCAATGTGTTTGTAGCCATTTTCCCTGTGTGGACACTATCATTGCTGGCCTGTTACAGACTATTCACTTGCATGTCATTGTCAGGGCCACAATGGTTCCATATATGCCTGTGGTATGCCTGTTATGTGTGTGCTGCACATTTGACATACTGCGTTATTCTGATTATCTATGCATGTTGTTGGACATGTTCTGGGATTGTGTAGACTATTACTACCAACATATGATCTATAACAGTGACACAATAGCATGTATATGTACTATTTGCCAGCAGAACCACCTCTCCAAACTCATTCAGCCCATGTTACCCAGCCACATCACATGTGTGTCCCACCCTGGACCTCCTCATGTACTGGCCCAGCAATACTGTCAGGTGGAACCAACCCAGGGGATGTTGTCCCCCCGGGTGCATACACAGACATGTTCCTGTTCCCTGCGGTCAGGTCCAGTGTCTGTTCAATAATGGGCTCCACAGACACATGTGGGATGTGCTACATCACTCTGAGGCACACAGTACACATTCACAGAGCCAACATGCTCCTCCTGCTCAGCCTCCAGGCCAGGCACCTTCAGGACATGGACTGCTGTTGTGATTAGCAGTTGGTGGGAGGCTTGTTCCCACTGTGTCCATATTGGGACCCATGGGGCATCCACATCACAGACCACACACACCATCCAGGGTGTTTACCCACCACATATGTCACATACCACCCCTATAGGCTGTCCTCTATAACTACCAACCTTGACCACCTCCACAACTATACCTACTATACTTCCCCATATTCCCATTCCATAATTCACAGACAAGGGCAATGTGGCCCCAACAAAGGGTTCACATGTGACATACCCATCCATGTTGCATACACTGACAGCTGTAGATATCTGTGTGCATTGCTATGTGTGCTGTTTCCTCACACATAGCATGCAGCAATGTGGTAGTAATATAGGGGACATGTATTTACATACATATATATATATATATATATATATATATACATATATACATATATATATATATATATATATATATGTTTGCGTGTTTGTTTGCATATATGTAGACGTGCATATAGATATATATCTATATATGTGTAGATATACGTGATGTATATATGTGCTCATATATATGTCTACGCATTGGTATCTGTATATTTGTGGACATGCATGTATATATGTATATATATATATATATATATATATATATATATATATATATATTATATATGTGTACATATGTACACATATGCATACCTATATGTGGGGTACATTCAGACAGCAGGTCCACAATCTCACAACACCTTCCTGCACAACTGCACTGTTCTGTCTTGCTACAACACAGACAGGTGCCACATATGGAAACAGCATGACATTAGGGGGGTATATGTAGGGCCATATTGCAGGTAACCCTATTACACACCTATGGCATTCCTGCATGCTACAATACAGATTAACCTGAGTATCCTGCAAGGGATGTGCTGTGGATCCCATGTGTCCATCATAATGATATTATTTCCACCACCAGCTATTGGCCACATAATATACATACTTCCCATTACACAACACACACTATGATGACTTACATCCTATCAGTCAGTGCTGCTCTGCACAGTTGTGGTGTATGGCCCACTACCCATAGGGATGGACTCTATTGTCCTTAGTAGTTGTTCAGCTGAACATCATTACAACAACACCTGAAGGCACATATAAAGCATTCCACATCATTATGGACAAAGTACTATGGTCAATTACATACATATATACTTCACATACCTGTTCTGGGACTGCAGACTCTTCTAGAGTGTATGGTATGTTTCTTTTTTTCCTTATACACACTCTCTCTCTCTCTCTCTCTCTCTCTCTCTCTCTCTCACTCTCAGTCTCGCTCCAGTAAATGGAATGAGTTGCTTTGCATAGATTGCAGCATGGAATTTGTAGGTGATGCACATGATCAGTTGATGGCCTCTGCAACAATCAGTGTCCTCCACTTGCTACCTGTATGCAGCATGCTGTGTAGTACTTACAACTACCACTGTCATGGCAACCAACTGCTATAAATCCCTACATCATGTGGGCATGATCCCTTTACCTTTCCTGTATGATGGACATCCTTCCTGTCTGCAGGCATTAGTGTTACAGACAAAAGGTAGCAATACCTCCTACAGGAGAACCTGGACAATCAGGCCAGCTACATATTTGCAGGAGGTTCCAGAACTGCAAATAGAGTGTGAGTACTGTTGTTGTATGCATTGTATAGCACTGGTGTTACAGAGTTTGTGTGTACATACTAGTTTAACTTGGAATGCAGTCTGTTTGCATAGCTCTCAACTGTGGGCCTATCATCTTGATGACCAGAGGTGTGCCTATTATATTTTGTCTGTCCACCACACAGGTCTTGTGTGAGATATATCACTGGCAGTGTGTTTGTTGAGTGCTATCAGTACATGGCTACATCAATTTCTGTTTCTAACATCATGCTCCTGACTAAGGGTATGTTGCAGACTATCCTGTAACACCAGCAACTTGCTTAGTGTATGACAACAGTTTTACACATATGGGCCTGTGTTCCAGCCTCTGTCCTCCTCCTACATACCAGGCTTTGCACATATGACATGCTGTCAGGGGTTGTTCTGTAGTGGGATGTGAGTATGTCATGCTGCCATTCCTGCCATCAGTCCACTGCTGTTGTGACCCCCATGTACTGTGGGGTTGGGGCCATATATGTGTGGGCTTCACCTACACAATACATGTGTGCCCTTATGCACTCCAGAGGCCAGTGTATGTAACAGTGGTGTATGTCCCTGTATTATTGATTCCGGGCGGGGGGGTGCACCATAACTAACCTAGGCTGTTACAACATGTGGGGTATCAGGGGTAAGCTGCCTTAAGGTATCTGGATGTACATTACCATACAATCCACCTTGGATAAATGCAGGCCTACTGCCTCCTGCCATACAGACTGTTCTGTTTGTCAGTGTGATTGTAATGGTGTCAGTTATGCCTTGTTATGTAACAAATACATCCCATTGTGTCAGCTGAGGTCCTTACCCCCTAGGGATTGTGTACAAAGTGTAGATAGAGGCTGCTGGACTATACATCTGTATTACTTACTGTTGATTATTTGGTATCCTGTTGCCCAGTCTGTTTTTTCTATTGTACTACTTGAAGGCCTCAGCCTAGACAGCAACATATGTAATCCTTTCCAGACTACTGTATTAGTATTTCACAGTTGCATTACTCTGTTTTATGGATGCCAGTGTCTAAACAGCCATATGACATGGCATATATAACTGTAATAGTGCACAAATAAAGTTTTCCCATGTATGCAAACCTGTGTGTGGTGTTATATCCTTTGTCCTCTATGTGGGTATATGTTGCAGGCAATGATTGTCATTTGTATGGGTGACGTATATGGTGTCCAGTTGGTAAGGTCATAACTGTAGGCATAGTGGCTGTTCCATACTGTGTGCACCTTCTACATATGTATCTTCCTATACATATCTCTGGGTGTGTATGTGTAGTTACACACATATATATATATATATATATATATATATATATATATATATATATATATAGATATCTGTATCTGCATATATGTGTCTGTGTATATGTATCCTAAGGATGTTGATTGTTTCCACATTGTACATTCCCTATGGGAGCCAGACTGTACTGCATGATATGTTACTGATACCAGCCTGACATTATACAGGTGTGATGGAGTACTGTGACATTTGTGCCCATGTCATGTCAGGTCCTGGTTATGGGATCTGCAACAGTTGGTAGTGTATTGCAGGGCATACATGTTTGGCTGTGGGTGGGGGGAATACCTATTCGTCCAAGACGTATGTTGTTTGTTGCCTCTCAACCCCATTAAAGGTGCATGTGGACATATATGTTTTTGTTATGTTCCCATTTATATCTACAGATGTATGTCTGTGTGTATATATATATATATATATATATATATATATATATATATATATATATATATATATATATATATATATATATATATAGATATATGTATATATATATATATATATATATATATATATATATATATATATATATATATATATATATATATAGACATATAGATGTAGACATATATATATATATATATATATATATATATATATATATATATATATGTATGTATGTATGTATATATATATATATATATATATATATATATATATATATATATATATCTACATATATAGATATGTATATATCTATTTAGATATTAATATATGTACACACACATACATCTACATGTTTAAATACATTTCCTGTACTGTTAAATGACTGGCCTGGATGATATGTTTGTGAAAACAGCAACAAGGTTATGTATGTCTGACATGGCTTAGTGGAAAAACACTTTGGCTACGATGTGCAGGGTCCTGGGTTTGAGTCTTGCAGAGGCTGTTTATTTTGTTGCTGGGCAGAAGAAGGGCCATTGGATACAGAGTGATTAAGGTGCATTTAAGCAGTTGTAAGTGGGTCTGCGTGGGTTTGCGCAGAGGTAAGCACTCCTAACTTCCGGTTACAGTTTCCAATACTGATTTAGCTTCTCAATTGCTTAACCTGTGTAGGCATTGTTTCCCCCTATGCAAACAAGCTTAAACCCACCTACTGCTGCTTAAAAGTGCTTACTCCTGCTTACCCCCATGCTAATTTCTTTAAAAGAAAAGAAAAAAGGGTTGATAGTAAAGTGGTGAAAAAAGGGGCACAAAGAGGGAAAGACACTTCGGTAAATAGCAGGGATCTGCAGGAGGGTGTAAGGAAGGTCCATAGTTGCCCATTTCTTCTACAGCAACAGCTGTGCATATACAATGACTTTGGAGGGATATTTGGACACTCAAACCCTTGAGAGAGGTGTGAGGACAACATTAATATGTTCTGATGCCAGTTAGACCCGATTACATGTGTCCAGTGAACACATGTGCAAAATGGACAGCTATGTATGGGGCAATATGATTTTTTGGGAATAGATTGCCCTTTTTTATTTTTTTTTTCAGATGAGAGTGGGATGTTGGGGAGGAATACTGGATATATTTGGGTAGGTAGGTTGGGTAGGTTAACAGACAAGACAAACAAGACGCATATAGGGGTGGTATATGACACATGTGGGGGTAAACACCTTGATGTGGAGGGATGCTGGGAAATCGGAAGCCCATGAGCCCCCTAGTGGAAACATTGGGACTGAGATTCCCACCAATGGGCAGTCACCACTGCACCTTCACAGCCCCGAGGGTGGCTGTGCTGGGGGCAGATTCGAAGAGCCAGGCCAACCCTCTATTTGTGACACATGCCCCTCGAGCTGGCTTAGAAGATCTCCAAACTGCTGATGGAGCTCTCTACACACCACGACCCAGACCTGGCAACGGATGCCAGGTTCCTGTCCACACCCACTCCCGGGGGGGTGAGCCCCATCCCCTTAGGTGGTTCCACCGGAAGGTGGTGCAGGACCAATGGATGAGGAGGTCCCGGGTTGGGTCCCAGACGTGCTGGTGCCTGGTACCACAGCCAGCTGAGGTTGGACAGGTGGGTCCACTGGGACCCACATTCCCATGCATGCTACGGTGTTTATGGTGTATCAACATATGTGGGTTAGTAATAGTCAACACATTCCAGGATTAGGTATAACAGCATGCATAGATATTCCAATTAACCCAGACACCAGATACATAACAGTTGCATAGCAAATGAAACACATGCATATATGAGACCACAGTGGTAATAACAACAGCATGCAGGTACATTGATGGCACCATGCCACCAATGTTGGAGTATTTCAATATAGCACATGCATGGAAACAGATTTAAATAATTATCAACCAATAGGACATATGTCCCAACAGAACATTGAAGTCATTACATACCAGCTGAGGTGGATATGTAGTTTATTGTTGGACATATGGTGGGGGGGGGGATGTAATTAACAACTAGTATATTCCTGTAGTCCACATTACTTTCCTAGTCAGTGCTGTTATCTGTACCTTACAAGAATTACTACACTACCCTATAGCCTTAGTTTGGACAGTGATATGGCTGTCATCTTCTTTATACATGAACTGGTTTTACCTGCAGTATACACCTCTTACCTGGTATACCCATGGGGGAAATGTTTGTTAATGCTAACTGTTTCTACACATACTCCCAGATTCCAGGCTGATGTTGTGCAAATAGCTGTCCATCTCTTTCTGCACAGACTCTGGCAATGTCTTGATCACATGCAGGTGAACCGGGACATATCTAGACTATTGCCTCTTCAACCTTTAGTGACTTACCACACTCTTATACAGGCTTTCCTACACAGTTATATTATGTAGCACAGTGTGGGTGACAGTGATCAGTCATACCTTATTATTCAGAGCAACTGCAACACTCACAGTTCCATACAATACCAGAGTAAACAGTACCAGTACAGTGTATCAAGCTTTTTATTTCTCGGAACAGTGTTCATATCCGACGTGCCTGTGGGAGCAATGTTTGTTAGCACTACCTGAATGTCGCCACACAAAGTACCAGATTACACATTAGTATTATGCACATACATCTCACTATATCACTGTACACACTCTGGTCACAGCTTGACAACATGGGGGTGTAGATAGGACATACTTGGCTTATTACTCTCATAACAGTTTTGGGAGTTGCTAGAGTGACAGGTTTGTTCTCATAAATGTGTGACAATCAGTTGTATTCCCCGTTTCCTGCCTAAACATCTGGGATCATCCCACAGAATTCCCAGGGGGACAGGGAGCAGATACAGGCCCATATACCAGACATTCTGGTCTTATCTGTACAGTTGTGGGGTATGATCCTGTATGCAGCCTACTTCCACTCCCAGGATTCAGACCATGGCTGTGTCTGCTAAAACTTAAACACTGTCTGTCAGAGTTGTGTGTGCTATATAGATATTGCTGTATATCTCCTATCTGCTTTCTGTCTTATAATTCTCCTGTGGCTTTGCATTCTGACCTTGTATTACAACACTCTTATACAGGATTTCCTTGACAGTATTATTTTGTAGGACAATGTTGGCGACAGTGATGAGTAATACCTTATTATTCCGAACAACTGCATCAGTCACAATGCCATACAATACCAAAGTAAACAGTACCAGTACAGGGTATCATTCTTGTATTTCTGGGCACAGTGTTGGTATCTGACAGACCTGTGGGAAAATTATTTTTTAGCACTACCTGAATGTTGCCACACACAGTACCAGATTCCACATTACTATTATGCACATACATCTCACTCTGTTACTGTACACACTATGGACACAGCTTGACAACATGGGGGTGTATATGGGACATACATGGCTTCTTACTCTCATAAGGTTTTGGGGAGTTGCTAGTGTGCCAGCTTTGTTCTCAACAGTTGTATTTCCTGTTTGCTGCCTATACGTCTGGGATCATCCCACTGATTTCCCAGGGGGACAGGTTTACGGGCAACAGATATGGGCCACTTTACTGGACATTCTGGACATATCTGTACAGTTGTGGGGCATGATTCTGTATGCAGACTACTACCAATGCCAGGATTTGAACAATGGCTGTGTGTGCTAAAAATACAACAGTTCACGTCTTATTTGCATGTGCTACTCGGATTTTGTTGTCTGCCTTTTCACTGTTTTTTGTCTATGTGTCTCTCAGTTGTACTAAAAGACCTCTGGGGATTACACCAGTCATATACAGGCATTCCTACACATTCTATTTATGGTGCACAGTGTGGGTAACAGTGCTTAATACAACAGTACTATTACATGATTGCAAATCTACATTACCATATGATACCAGTGTATACACATACAGTCCAGCAGTTAGACCTTTATTGTCAGGCTATTACACTTTTATTTACATACAAACTATATGATACTCTTCCTGCCATGTTCTCTGGTGTATGCAGTACTTGCCTTAAACAATACAGGTTTTATACAGGCAATTAATTTACTAATACTTTTAGATTTATTTCCTATGACAGTACATGCAAGAGTATTTCTGACCTGCCTCACGTCGCAGCCTCCTGGTTCATGGCCCACTCACTTGCAGCTGTGGAGGACATAATGGGAATATTTAGCCATACCTATCCATGATATACATGAGCTGGCAATTATTACATACATAGTGTGTGATACACACAGCTGGGATAGCCCCTGCCATTCTAGCCTCTTGGATCCACTGCTCCAAGAGGTCCCCCATATGCTGCTTTAGGTAGGCATAGTGATGCCTGACCTCAGGGTATGCCAGTGGCACTGGTGAGGTCACGGGCAAGACAGTTACAGGCTTCTGCCTTATATTGGGAGCCCTGGTATTGGCCCTGCAGCAGTCTCTGCTCATCGTCTTTGACAAGGAGTCCTGCCATGACTCTGGACTCCTGGATGCACCAACACTGCACCCGGAAGTGCACACCTTCTCCATTTTCTGCCATTGTGCCTGCAAGGGGAAGCTACAACCAGTTATGAGATGTATTCCCACCTGTTGGGTTTACGTAGGGCCAATTTCCTGCACTTTTCAATGATTGGTCAGTTTTGAAAAGGCTAGGCTATGGGCAAACCTGCTTACCTAAGGTTGGCATTGTTTAAAGAGGTATAACACTGGGCACACGGAGTTAGCTGGCCTACACATTGCTTACACCTCCTATGCTGGCCTGTGCAATGCTTAGCATTGCTTACATTAGACTTTGCATTATATTTTCTTTTTGGCACTGATTTGTTATTCATTACATCTTATATATATGACTGGTATCCATGATTCATGTGTACGTACACTGTATGGAGTCCTTGTATTTTACTGGGGACTTCAACACTCTATTACAATTACACCTCACATCTGGGCTTACTGCTGTTCTCCATTTCATATATTTATGTTATGTAGTGGGTTATAGAACATATGACTGTAAACTAATTCCTTTCACAGGTTCAGTTTGATTGTATTATAGTGAGGACTTGTTTGCTGATACCTCACACTTCTGTACTGTTGTGATGGCTTGGTGCTTAACTACTGTAACTATAGTGTACAGGGTCCTGGGTTCAAGACCTGCAAGGCTGTTTATTTTGTTGCTGGGCAGAACAAAGTCAGTTGGATACCGAGTGATTAAGGCACATTTGAGCAGTAGTAAGCAGGTTTGCACGAGGGTAAGCAATGCTATATGCTTACAGAGAGTTAGCGTCAATATGTCTTAACCTGTGTGTGCATTGGTTACCCCCGCACAAATGGGCTTAAACTCACTTACTAGTGCTTAAATATGTTTACTACTGCTTAATGGTGCTTACACATGCTTACTAGTACTTATTCCCGCTTACAATTGCAGTGATTTAGACTGTAATATCCAATGGTTCTTGGGAATGTGAGGGATTTGGAAGCTGTATGGAGTTGTCATTCATTACACATTTTACCTTCCATTTGTATCCATGATTCCTGTGTACATATACTGTATGGGGCATATGTGCTTATCTATGGACTTTGCAACATTATGACACTGACACCTCACATCTGCATTTAATGCAGTACTCCAGTTCACAAATATATGCTATTTAGTAGGTCACGCAACTAAAATATTGGTCATAACGTGATTTGCCATGGAAAATGAAATGTGCTGTAGTGAGACTCGAACCTGCAATGCCTGCTTTTAAGGCATATGCACTGCCAACTACATGATTGCTATACTGCTTCATTTGCATATATCTTCCTTGTTATCCTCTTCAGCCATTTAAGCTGCATTAACTGTAGCTAAGCAATGGGCAAACCCATGCACCTATGGTTAGCTTTAATCAGATTCATAATAAAAAAAAGGTTTATTTATTTGATTTGTATTTTCTATTGCTGTTGTACATGTGGGGGGATGTTGCTGGGGATATGCGGACACCTATGAGTGGTCTCATTCATTCCTTTGGCCTTTCTGCTATTCTTCATTGCGGGGGCATGTATATTCTGAAAGCTCTGCTCTCAGACACACCCCCTGCACTCTTATACATTTTGTGAAAGATTAGAAGCTCAGGCAGTGTGCCTTTATTAATATTAATGGCGCACTGCTGTCCTACCCCTAAACAGCCGCTTCCATGCAGGACTAAGCTAGTCCTGCATGGAAGATTAGTAAATCTGGGGGAATATGATAAACTGTATCCCCACACATTTTAATTTCTACTTTATACAATCACTATCTCTCTTAGACACTAGCACATCTACTCCCCTCACTCTACCCCTGTCGAATCAAAACCACCCACAGCTCTTCAGTTTTAGCCCAATACCTACATCGCTTGTAAGGAAGTTGCTCCTTAAACTAAAAACTACTTCTGTAGCTGTAGACTAACTATAATCAGACTACCTAAAACTGGCTGCAGAAGTTATAGCCTTCCCTGTGTCCATGCTAATTAATAGGCCCGTAGCAGAAAAATACGTCCCATCACTTTGGAAAAAATCCTACATCATACCATTGCACATCTGCAGAGTTTAATAACTACAGACAGTTTTTCTCTCTCCCTCTCCAAAATATTACAGAAATTCATCCATATGCAACTGATGCCATACCTAACCTCAAATACTCTGCTCTCAGAAATGCAACATGCCGTTAGGCCCCAGCACAGCACCACTACTGCACTACTACATTTTATCGATGTAATAAACCAACATTGAAAAAGTGGTCTACTTGTGTCCGCCATGTTCTGAGACTTGTCAAAGACTTTTGATATCGTCTCACACCAGCAATTGCTCATTCACCTCTCCTCAATAAGACTTTCACAGTACTCCTTGTTGTGGTTTCTTAGTTACCTATCTGGAAGGCAACAAGCCATTAAATGGCAACAAGCCTCCTCATCTTGTGAACCAGTTACTACAGGTGTCCCTCAGGGCCTAGGTCCTAGGTCTTCTACTATTTAATATATTTATTAATGACCTCCGCACTTCCATTTACCATGCTAGTTTAGTTCAGTATGCAGATGACTCAATATTAATATGTGCAGCCTCAACAATAAATAATCTCCAAGCCATTACCCAAAAGTCTTTCTCCTCTGTAGAAACCTGTCTCAAACAATCAAACCTCCTACTCAACCCCAAGAAAATTAAATTAATGCTTTTCACCTCAAAAAAGTTGCCAAAATCAAAAGTAATCTTTTACCATAAAGTCAGCAAATAATACTTTCACTGAAACTGTAACTCACAGTAATTTCTAGGCTTTATTATATATGACAGTCTCAAATATGACCATCATATACTGCACACCATTAAATCTACACACCAGAAACTAAGCTCCCTTTATAGGATAAATAGATTCCTTACAAATACTGCAAGAAAAACTCTAGCCACCACCTTCTTACTGCTGATTCTCTTATACTCCGTTCCTATCCTAACAAATTTAAACAATACTCAAAAATAGAAACTTGCCTCCTGCTACATTAAAATAGCTAAATTTGCCAGCATTCTCCCTCATAGGACCTACCATTGTCTTAGCTTAAGGCAATTAAACTGGCTTGAACTGCACAACTGTTTAACATATCCACAACTAATTACAGTACACAAACTCATTCATCATCCAGAAAAATGCTTTGTACTACAAATCTTCTTACTATCCTACTGTCCAGCAAGGGGACCTCAGTTCTAGTAACACATTCTTAATGCTTATAAATAAGTCAAATAATGTTGCAGGAGATTCACTCTACTCCTAATGCATTGCTAAACTCTGGAATAGTATCTCCCACATAAATAAATCTCTCTGACAAACTCAGTAGTTTTAAACCAATGCTTAAACAACATCTTAACCAGTCCTAGTCCTGTACATGCTCACCACAGGGTTAAAACATTGTATTCACCATATGATACGCTCCAAATATTATCCTTAAGCATATTATTTTCAACCTCTTACTAAAAAGGCAAAACAATTTGTATACATAACTGCTGCCTGTTCAATGCACTAAGTTGCATGTGTGCTTTCTCTTTAGTAACTTCCGCCTCTGTAAAATCTTAGAATGTATAAATGTAACTACTGTTTGTGTATAAATGTGAATAGAGATATAATGTCCCTGTGTATGACTGGAACTTAATACAATGCAATGTAAGGAAATGGAGCTTTTCTCCCTGGGCCTCCTCTGAAAATGGGTATTACTCAGCCGAACGTTCCTGGTAAACAGACAACTAAATAATAAATAAATAAATAAATGAAAATACTGCCAATGGCCAAAGGAGATCAACATAGCAAATGCACTCTAGGATTACTGAAATGATCCAGCATTTCTTCAACAGGGCCTTGTATGAGAGAAGATGGTGACAGCAGGAGTCCACCTACACAAACAACACTCATATGGACACAGGGAGAGTTTCTAGCATTCATGTTTGGGGTGACTGACTGCTTCCTCATATGCGAATGAAGACTAGATATTGCAGCAGAACTGATGGCCTGGGTGGTTATTAACATACAAATAAATCATGTAGTATAACATGTCAGAGCCATTACCATTCATATTTTGAATTCAGTCACATCATTCCTACAGCCACCTCAAGGCTTTAGCTGCCATAGATGTCTGCACCTGGTATGGTGGATTAAATACTTTACATGCCATGCACACCAGACTGATTAAGTCTCCTTTAGCAGGTGATTCAGTGTAAGGGTTCTCCACTGTCCACCATGTATGTTGGCATACCTGATGGCAGGGAAACAGATGAGTGTGGGAATGATGATGGTCAAAGCATGGTACAGTTAGTGGCCACAGTGGCACTCTTTTTCCTGGTCACAGTGGTGTACATATTACCATCTCCTTCAACTGACACAACTCTATTGCCTCTGCAGTCCACCTCTCAGACCCAGGAGACCACTTTATGGCAAGAAATTGCTGACACAAGAACTCAGAGTACACCCCTGTCTCCAGCAACTCAGATAAAACTGAGCATTGTCAGCTTCAATGAGCATGGAGCCAATGGTGGAGGATGAGATGATGGTGATTGGCAGTGACATGGTTACACCCATATGCTTCAGCTGAGTGTCTCCAATGTCATTACACAATAAATAAGTAGAACAGTCATATAGGCTAAGTTAGAGACACCAAAGTCACATGACAGCTAATAGGTGTAGTGCATGGGCTGGGTAATAATATCAGACAGGGCTTTGCCTATATAGGTAGTACTGTGGAGATGCAGAATGGAGAACCTATATCTCCCAGGGGCATGTCTGCTACCATACACTGGGGGCAACATCATTCATGTGATAGTACCACTTCTTCCTCCACTGGGGAAGCTCATTTTGGGGCAGATAGCACATGTGAAGGTCCCATAGCATCATACCCTTTACAACTACTGCCAATGTTGGTGAAGTCTGGCCCACAGTGAATGTATTTGCATGCATGCAAGGCATATTTGATGGACATCCCAGTGGAATGGCCCACAATCTAGTTAAACAAGCATGCCATTCTCTGTGCAAGCCATTGGCCATGCAAGTGACATTACACAGAGTGGAAGCCCTGAAGAAAAGGGATGTGTATGTTTGGCTCACAGATCTACCCATGGTACTATGGACCTGTCACAGAAATAGACTCTCTGTCACACACACACACACACACACACACACACACACACACACACACACACACACACACACACACACACACACACACACACACACACAAACACACACACATGCAACACAATCATACACATGCAATGTGTCAACATAAGCAGGGGCTGTGTCCACTTACACACAATCTGACTTCTTTATCCAAGTATTCTGGGCAAAGCCAAACATAAAGGGAAACACAGGACCAAAATTGGGGAAACGTTTTGAATGCTAGTTTAATTCACTGAAAAAAGTTAATAGAATAATAGGTTTTGCTCCAACATGCATTTTCTAAACAATAAGACATATGGAATCTAATGTTTGACATTACTTGATGACTGTAATCCATAGTGATTTGCCAGAAAATCCAACATTTTTTGATGGTCATGGCAAAAATATGAGCAAAATCATGGACATTCTGCAAAATTCTGGACAGTTGACAGGTATGGAATCCCTCACATCTGTGCTTGAGATACCCCTTTGAAAGCAAGAGGAGATTCTACCTACATCCTGCACAGTCTTTCTGGCTCACCATACTCAACAGGCAATGGAACACACACACACACAGATACACACACTATTAGCTCCCCACCTACAATGCACATTGTCAACCCTTGTCATTGTGACCCTTCCCACCAGTGCATATGCTACCCAGTCTAGCAGTTGGCTCAAAGGTTAAAGTTGCAAGCTATACTTTCTATGGTACGGAGTTTGATTCTCACAGCCCTTCATTGCCTACTGTGTGACCTTGAGCAAATCACTTAACCAGACATCATTCCTGGGTCACTTCTGAAAAGGGATTGTATGTCCAGTAAGCAGTCCTGGTTAACAAATAGGATTATTATTATTATTATTATTATTATTATTATTATTATTATTATTATTATTATTATTAATATTATTAATGCTACTGGTGTAGTGTGTGCCTGATACACAGCATGGTCAGTCCATGTACTGTATAGTAATGGCTGGTTGTATCATTGAGTGTGACTGTTATGTCTAATTTGGTGCATAGTTGCGAATGAGTTACTGCATCTTAGCCAAAACCATGCCTCATATGATCATTCCCTACAGCCGGGTCCTACATGCAAACCTTAACAGCTCTCCATCAACAACCACTGCTGGCTTCAGCAATCCTCTGCTCCAATAGCAATACTCTGCTGTATCCCTCTATTTAACAACATGTTGTGTAACATTGTATACATATTGAATATTTTGCTGAAGTTTTCCAAAGCATTACTGTACCATACCACTGGGGGCATTCAAGCAAAAGAAGCAGGCCTTTATCACTCCGATCACATTGCCAGTGATGGTGCCTGTCTGCAACAGAGTGGTGTTATATGCATTTTCAGTCATGGTCTGTGGGTTTCGTATTGATGCCATGGATCATGGTTCCAGGGTATATCTGGCTTCACCAATAAGATGTCCCTGAGATAAACCACTCCACATAAATTACTGATATAAGTTGCATGTTTGCCAAATGTAGGACTTGTCAGCACTGTCTGGGTGGAGTTTGTATATTATACCCTGTGCATTGCAGATCACCTGGCAGTTCAAGTGCAATCCTTAAGATTGATATGGTGTTGACCCTGTGTCCCCAGAGAAGTACTGGGGACAATATTGTTGCAGTCAGTGGTACCATATAGTTCATTGAAGTGGGCAATGGCACAAAACACTCCCATGGTGTTGCGTTTCTCCTTTGTGGTATGTAGAAACAACATGCTGCCTGTCATGTGCTGTTGCATGGAATTGAGAATGTGGTGTAATGTCCCTGAAGTAAATGCCTGGGGTACACCCATAGTGTCCTAAGCTAGCAACTAGAAAGGCACTTAGCAAGGACTTTCAATGCTGCACTTGGTGTCCACTGGAATCAGTAGATATCAGTACACATCCCATTAGCCTGCATGTGACACCACAGTAGTGGGCCACTATTTTGAGACTTGGATTTGACCGAATGTTATGTGCTCTCAGACCTTTGACACATACAGCCTACTGTAATGCTAACAGGTCTGCTCCTGTTATTGATTCAATAGGTATATGCTCTAAAAAATGGTGTACCTCCCCATCACTTTGCTCCAAAACAGCATGGTGTAGCTTGCCTTTGAATCCCTCTAAATAGCTATTCCAGTGTAAGTCTCCAGGCTGAGAAAACATGGCTAATTTGCACTATCCTCACTTCTTGAACTGCCTCTTCTGCATGCAGCAATGTCATGTCTGGTAGATGATGGCAATGTTACCTACCTGTGACTGCATACTGCTGTAGCCGTATAGCACTCTCTGAATCAGAAACACATATCACACTGGGCAAACTTGCTTGTAACAGGTTGTGCAGTGCGCCATGTTTTTCTAACCCCACCCCACCTAGTTTTCTTCAAAAGTGTAAGACCACCACTGCTGTTACTTAAATCTCTGCTGGAAAAAGATAGTCAATTTATTTGTAATGGATTCCAGCTGACTGGCTTACATATGAGTTTACTGTATACAAATGATATCAATAATTGAATTATATAGTAGTCCCTTAAAAAGTTTTGATTAGGCAGAAAGCTAAATACCCTCAAGATCTCATGATGCAATATTAATTGCCATACAACCAATGATCAGAAAGATAACCCTATAGCTAAATAGCTCAGAGAGCTCTATTTGATTATTCAAGCATTACCAGCTGGGTAACAAAAATAATATTACTAATGCATTAAACCTACATTTTAAAATAAATACTTTGTAATATATTTCAATGTTATTTGATTATTGCAAAGTTCATTTTGTGAAAAATGTCACTCTTCTCCCAGAACATGATTCTAGCTGTTATGTGGTTGATCTATAATTGGCAACAAACCTTAAGACAAAAAAGTACAATAACTATAAGCTAGACACCTCTACATAACAAATAGGTACAAAATATTGCTGGTTGTAGAAGTTTCTACAATAACCAAGCTCTCTGTTAGCTAACAACTATTTAACAAGCTTTTTAAGGGCTAATGGAAAAAAGCACCAATGGAAAATAATATCTTGATATGACTGATATATTCATACATGCCACCCTGGCCACAATCAGATTTAAGATCGTTGCAAACCTTCAAAATACATATTTATTTTCAAATAATTGTTGCTGATGGAGCTCCTTAAATAGAATTAATAAAAACTGAATAGTTTTCAAATTAACATTGTCTAAGATGACAGCAGAATGCCAACCAGCTATTTTCAGAACATCTGCTCATTTCACTAGAAAGCAGGTTATTCTTTTAAAGGATAGCAAATCATACTTTGTGAGTCATACATCACTTGAACTTATATCTTATAGACATTAGTTGGGAATTCCCTGACTTCTTTTAATCAGTATAATCCATTTAAAATCTATTACTGAATGTTTTACTGGAAGGACAATGATGAAGCAAAAACTGACATAAAAAAATATAAGAATCAATGAGTGTCAGTCTACATGATGACATACTTGAAGAAACAGAAATAAATTATTATAGTATTTGCTTTTCCATATGACTTCAGCAGACTTAAAAATGAAGTTTCTTGGCAGACTAATCTGTCACTGGGCTGAGCCTTTAAGTTGGGTTGGGTGGTAAAGGGGGCATTTTTGTGAGGTCACAAGATAGGTGGAGCAGGGGAGGGAAGCTATATAAAGTTAGGGGTGGGGAGGGGCTTCCTATTTGGCACTACAGATTTTGTTGTCCACCCTCCCTCCTCTAATGTTTTGTAGGTTGGGGTGGAAAAAGGGGCCTAGTAGTTGTAGCCCCTTCTCCCCCAGATGTTTCATTTGGCACTATCACTGGTTATGGTATTCTGCCTGTAGGAAATGAACTTTGGTTAATGAGCAGTGGGACGCTGTTATTAAGTTGTGTTAAGCTGTCTAGCATGCTACCCAGTTACTGGTGTGAGGATATTATATATTGTTATCTCTGCTAGCACAACTGGCTGAAGTTTTGTAAATAATTGTATACTACCCTGTGTTACATATGCCAGCCTGACTAGCTATAAAGTTATAAATTAGTTTATGTCTTTTGATTATCAGTCTGATTTATGTAATATGTTTGAATGTCAAACAGTGTTCTTCTGGCTGACCAAATGTACATATTTTATTTTTAAAGAGAATTCTGAATACATGTTATGCCAGAGTCAGCTGACCTAGATGTGATGTCATTGTGTGCTAGAGCTGGGAAAATAGAATCTTCACTGCAACTGTCTGTTTTCTTTTCAAAGTCTGATATGAGAGAGTAGAATTCTCATAGCAGCTTCTTGTTACTTTAAAAACAAATCTGCAATAAAAGCAGGTTGCGAGTCAGTTGTTTAGTTTTCATTCAGTTGTTTTCAGAGCTGTTCAGCAGTAATAGTCCAGTTGTTTTCCAGAGTAGTTGTTTCAGTCGTTGAGGACAGACAATAGCCTGGAGTGTTGATATAATTCCTCATCTTGCCTTGCAGAAGTAAGTGTATAATCTTCCCTTGCTGAGTTATTTAGATTAGATAGGAACAGTTAATCTTCAGATAGTCAGAGAATTACAGCTAGTTAGTTAAATGTTTTCTAAAATCAATGTGAGATCTGTACTATAGTATTATTTTCATATTTCCTGTTTGTGAAACTTGGTTGTTTATTGGAATCAGTTATTCAGCATTTACATGCTTTAAATCCTCTTATTTATTAAGTGTTTTACTACATCTCATTGTGGCTGGTTATTTAGTGAATACGTTTAATAACTTGAGAGTGTTTATGTCTATTGTGATAACACCATGACAATTCAGAAATGCCTTACTGCTTGGGTTACATGTTACCATTTGTATCAATACCTATTTCACCCAATTTAATTGAACATTCCTTTTGAAGGGTATTGTGGCATTTGACTGGTGGCAGCCAATACCTTGTAATTCGGCCAAATTAACATAGCAGATAAATCTGTTTCAGTCTTTCCCAAGAGTGTGTGTATGTGTGAATATCAGACAATTAAGAGTGGGTGTGTCAGGTACCTAGAACATGAGACAGTGCTTTGCAGGGTTAGTGTGGCAACTCATATGGAGACCTGGAGTGAAGCATATAGTCAAATCCCAGGTTTGGAATCTGTTCCCAGTATATTCTTTGGGGAAATTGTGGATTTCTATCCCTGATTTTAGTGACACCCCTTACCAAAGACAGTTGTGAGGATTGAGACTCCTTAGTTACTGTCCCGGGGGTAAAGAGGGCACATCATTACTGTAAAGAAGTGTTGTTGAAATTGCAAATGTATTCCAGGAGGAGGTAAATTGTCTATCATGTTGCTTGGTTGTCTTGGTATAATATATTGATGTGTTTTTTTGTTGTTAATAAAGCTGTCGGTTACTGGTGTTTTTATATTGTAATAAAGCTGATCGTAAATCATGAGAGTTGTCAAGTTATTTTGTTGCTGGGACGGTGATAGTCTGTTGACAGCAAGAGTTCACAATACAACACATTTTATATTCTCTCTAAATGCTTCAATTACACAGCTAATCAGTGAACATAATGAATGACCAAGTAATTAAAATCTAGGAAAGAGTTTAAAAGTATAATTTATGTTTTAAATTAATTTTCATTAAAGCAGATTATAAGCTAATGGTCTCACTGTGTTCTGGGCCTTTCTCAGCATTCAAAAGAACTTATATCCTTTAAAATTCAGCTTAATAATATTACTGAAATGCCTTTTATCACGTGTGTTTAAGTGAAGTCTAGTAATGTTGACACTGAGCACAAAACAAAAAAATATGTGTCAAAGCTGACTTCCTACTATGTATACTTAAGTGAGGACCAGCACATTAGAATGTCTACAATATAAAGATTTTCCTAACAGGATAATAATGTAAACCAGGAAATACTAAAAAACTGAAGGTCTCCAAGTAAAAAATGTCAATTACCAATGATCTCTATGTATGACCTTTAGGTTGTGCTGTAACAAGGCACATTTTTGTGACTGAGCTTAAAAATAAATAGAATACCTCCCCTTCCATATGCAGATTGTCCATGTAGTTATGAATAGCATTTATTTAAATACAAAACATACAATGTCATGGCCTATACCCTGTGTGCAAATGTTAAGCTGAACAAAAGAAAGGAAATATAAGCAGAAACAAGACAAACTATATTAGGCTGTAATTGTTATTGCAAAATACTTCTCACAGCCAGATACATCAGTTTCGATCATACTGCACCCCCATGATATATCAGGTTAGTTTTAAAGTGGATTCCTCATTAGGACTGGGGATAAGTCACTTATCTACTAGGATATTAACCTATTTCACGTGATTTGGAATAAACCATGCCTGTCACATGATAAATGAACATACCTCATCATCCCACCTGCATTATTTCATTGATATACAAAACATATAATCCATTAATTTCTCCTCACTTGAGAAATGAACTATATAAACTGTTTTTTGCCATTATATAAAAGGGTATCTGAAAACTTGCTATAGAACTGTATATACATTTTACTTGTTAATTTAATGATTATAACATACTCCTGAGTTGAGGCGACCCTGAAATTATAGTTCTTTTACTAGCATGAGAAACTGGAAGACTTGGCAGGGACAGTGAGTATTAACAGCTGAAGCCAACTGACCTATCCTGTAGTGAGAGAAGTGGTTCTGCTCACAACCTGAGGAATGTAAAGTCTGTGGCATGTAGTAGTATATGCCTGGATGATGCCATGGCGCAAGAAGCCAGAGGAACTGCCACGTGTAGACACACATATGTACATATGCTTGTCATTATAGAGTAGCTATAGTAAGCATCGTGGTCACAATGGAAAAGGGTAGGTTGCAGAGATGAGTGCCTCATACATATGACAGCTCACTTCCAATGTCTAAGTCTCAGTTCTGAGGGGAACAAATGTGCTGCTTGGCTGTCACCCCTATCATGTTTCAAAATAGTTGAAGGCCTCTTACTTTGATCAAGGAACACATAGGTCTTGCTCTAGTCCTGAAGGACAAGAAATAGGCATATAGTATGGTGAAGGAGAGATTGATGGTCACTAGAGCTGAAATAAGTGCATAGCCTGACACACTGGTAAGTTGGAGTTTTACAAGAAAAAAAAACAGTAAGACAAATCAAAACATTTTAGCATCACAGCAAGCCCTTCTGCACCCCCTTACACTCTCACAAATATGCTAACTCCAAGATTACTTGACTTTGGGGTTAAGTAGAACAAATCCTTTCTCTCAGGATTCCATGATCCTGAAATAGTAAAATCTCAGTGTGGAACTAACACAGGTTCAAATAACAGTAACAAACTTTTCCCCTTATAAACAAAAATGGTTTTGACAAAATACTCATGTCTTTCTCTATTCTTTAAATTACAAGATACATATACTCACCATATCATCATTTCAGACTTTATGTGTACCATGCAGCATTGTTTTAGTCCAAAGAACATTGCAAACACTGTTCTGCTAGCTATCCATCTCCTGTACAGCCATCCAAACTGCAGCAGGTTAGTAGGTGCACAATTCTTGGGCCTGCAGAAAACATTTGACATAATATGTTACTCTTTGGGTGTCCTGAATGAGCATGGTTTTGCCTTCTTTTCTAAGAATGGTTTGTATAGCTGGAAGATGGACAGTTGACAGTTTATAACAAAGAGGGCTATCTTTCAATGTATAAAACAAAGATATGTCTTGGTTTCTATCTCTTGACCTAGGAATACCTTAGACCTCTGTATTAGGCTCATTTCTGTGTCCAATATTGGTGAATATTATTAATCACTATTGAATTTGACTGATAATTAATTTTTTCTGGTGAATGCACTACTATATTATTGGGCCTTCTTTTGAATATGTTAATTCAAAATTGTAATTTAGAATGCACTTAGTACAGCTGTGGCTGAGAGGAATGGTGGTGGATCTGAACACTTCTAAAACAATTTAGTATGATTCACCTCTAAGTGCTTCCAGCATTTTGTCTCTGACTCTTCTGCCGACACTAATGTTGCATTTTCAGATAACCTCGCATATCATCTCACCATTTGAGGAAGTCAGATCTGCTCAAATGATTTGCTATAGCATTATAATCAGCTATAGTTTTAAAAACACAAACAGTACTAAGATTTGAATTGCTCAATAATTAGTCTGATTTTACAAAACACAACCTAAAAAAAATCTCTCCGAGCCAAAGAAATTCATGTATCCTATTTGAAGGAAAGACCTTAACTTTATTAAAGCATTTGTTTCAATTGTACGAAGTAATCACTTTTTGTCTCATCTCTGTAGGTCTGTAGGTATCTCTTGTCTCACACCATAGATGATGCTATTGTCAATGAAGATGCTTCTTCCGTCGTACATTAAATCCACCAACTGAGTCAAGAATCTAATAGAAGTACTGTAGATGTTAAAAATCAGGAGTGGGGCAGGAACAGTAACAGCCTTGAATTTTGGTAATAGGTAATTCCATAGTGAAAAGCTTAGATATACGCTTCCGCAGGCTATCGGTGACTATATAACAGCCGTCTGTTATGTTGTAGGATGAATGATATAAAGGTAAGTCTAATGTGGATGAATAGAAATGAAGTCAAATATCATCAGATTACAATTGTATGGAATAACGATAGAAAAGTTTAACCTCGATGAGGCAGTTCATGATACCACTGATAGTAATTACAAGGCAAGTGATTTGTTGTTATTTTCTATAATATATTACTATCATATGGATATAATATCAAAGAAAAGGGAAATTTTCTCAAGGAGATTTGCATTTAATAAAGGAAAAAAAAAACATTCATGTCTGTTGGAGAGTTTTATGCTTAAACAACACCTTTTTCTCATAAGACAATTTGTACCTAAGATATTTTTAGAAAAAGATTTTGAGATGAAGATTTATGAGGTAGATAATGTCTTATTTATGAGACACCTCTAATAAGGCCTTGATGGACAGAAACGAACATGTGGAAATACATTTTTTTATGAGTAATATCTATAGCCTCACTCATAAACTCCTTGCACTGCAGGACAATATGTGCATTGAAAAAACTGATGTGCATATAATCCGTAAGATCTGGTTTGGGTAAAACTGCCCCTCATTCACTATCCCAGAATAAAATGGTTATCACAACTTCAGGAAAAACACAGGTATGGTGAGAAAGATTTTGCTTATATTCCTCAGTGGTTATATGCATGGTAAATTTCTAATAGCAGATTGACTGAAATTATTTTGATGTCTGTAAGAGCCCTACTCTATCACCTGAGGGCATTTAACGTTTTAGGACTGACTTCACTAGATGCTTTAACATTTAATCCCAGCTATCATTTGTGAGGACTCCATGCCCCAATATCATTTCAAGAGAACTTTATCTCCCCAAAAAATGAATGATAAGGGACTCTTGTAACCATTATTTGACTGAAAATGTGGACTTTAGTACTTGAGAGGAGCAATATCTTCAGTGTGATCCTTACCAGCCCCAGTATAAGAGTATCTGTGTTGGGTACTCTCCATCCAGTGGGTATATCCGACCTTATTAGTATACTATAGTCTGTTGAAACTCAGCATCAGTACAATAGAGTTGCAGTAAACCTTTGCAAGATTGTTTTACCAGACAAACTGTGATGATATGTGAGTAGAATTTGCAAAGATGTAGAGGAAAAATACACACTGTAATTAAATGTAATAGAAATATGGAGGTATTTTTTATGATACAAAGATTGCAAGTATTACAGAAAATCATGTTACATAAGCTAGGACACATTTAACTAAGAGCAAACATAGACATTTATGACAGCACAATACAATCAAAAAGCTGGCTAAGAGAGAGGGATATTTTTGAGCAGACAATAACATGTATCCATCTGATATGTTTAAGAAATGACATAAACTTTCAGAAGCATATTAGTAGTTACAAAGTTGATAACTGCAATAATTATTGATAAAAAGATAACTATAGATACTTTTGCCAGTTTCTTTCCAAAGCGGTATTCTTCAGCCTTGCCTAACTTGACAAAATGTTAGTAATGGTAGATGTGTGTCCTCTGATCAAGAAGGAATGGGTCATAAAATCAGGACTGAATGAAAATTGTTAAAAAGAAAACATGTATAGTGCATGAAAATAACAAGGGAATGTTACATTTTTTTCTGTTATTGTATGTTTACATTTGTCACCATTTAAAAATGTCATGTTTAATAAATATTTAAAAAAAATGGTTGACTGTGGTGCTGACCCCAATAATCTGAATTGTTTCTTTCTGATCCAAATAAAGGACTGCATAAGTCCATAGTTATTGTATGTATTTCAACAAACTTTAGTCACCAGTTAGATTCCAACATTGTGAAAAAAAACTCTTGTGATATTAGTGGCCTAAGCAATTATAGGTCCATCAGGCATGCTAGTTAGGGAAATATTTTGAGGAGACATTAATGCAAATGTTATCTGATAATGAGGGTCAACTTGTAGGTATATTCTACACGGTTTCAGATATAGCAGGTCAGGCATTACCAAATTAATTTTTTTAGGTACTTGGGGTAGCTTGTATGCATGACAACACATTATTGGATCCAGTGTTCTTATTACAGTTCATAGTATTGGATTTGATTCCCCATTAAACAATTATACAAATTCTATGTAGTGGGGACTAAACCTTTACAATTTAGAAAGGATAAATACTTGGCTGAAGAACTGATTATCTCATGTTAAGGTAAAAAATAGTATATCGAGTTGCTACATGGCTCGTAAGGGTTATGCCACAGGGTTCTGTACTGGGACCACTCATATTCTGTGTATTTGTTGTCACCGTTCCAAAAGCTGAAACAGAAGATGCTAATGGCACTGCACTTAACTCCATGGTGGAAGAATAGCACACCCTTCAAGAGTATTGGAAGATGTAATCTGAGCCCATTTTTGTACACTTTAAACCAAGGTTTGGTAACTATGCAGATATGAATCTTTTCCAAATGAAGGAGAGCCATAAGATCAGGCAGTTTTCATTCAGAGGAAAACTAGCCTGTAGTGATCTGATTTCAGGACCGATGTGTTATTTATGTTGGAAAGACTATCAACTGAACTTTGCCTATAAAGGCACTAGAAGGTCAGCAAAGGCTTTAGCCTGTATGTGAAAACCATTGAAAAAGGGTAAAGGCCATCCATTGCTAAGCAAGATGGGCTGCCATGCATCTCATTCCATGTGGACAAATACTGGATGTCTCTTAAATGGCACCAGCTATATAACACATTATTGAAACAAATTATCTTTTTTTTTAATATCTGGCATCATTCAGGGTGAAGCAAAGATTCCATTCATGGCCACTGTCTTGCCTGCATCTGTAACACTCATGGAAAGTTCTGACATGTCTATTGGCATGATTTTCAAGGATTTAAGTTGCATGTCTTTCATTCCCTCATGTACCACTATCACTTCATAGTCATATTTGTTATAAATGTTGATCTTATGAACTCTTGCAATATCAGAAATCCTGGCATCTGAAAGACAACTCAGTGTAACCCTCTGTCTCTGCCAAGTCTTGTGAGTGATGCGTCACTGTGCCTAACAATAGAGTCATCTATCACTGAAATGCTTCTGTGGCTGCTGTGATTCAGAGTGGAAGATTTGGAATGTTTTTGCTGAGGGTGCCTCTTTATAGTAGGTATGCATGAGGTGGATAAGTGACCAGATTTTAGATGAGGCATAATCTTATTTCTAGGAGGCTTTGGGAGGGATTTTTATACAGTCTCAACATAAGATGTTGTGGTGTGATTAGTGAAGGATTGTGGTAGAGGTGTATGAAATGCACAGATCAAGTTTTGGATAAGAAGAGATCCTTCAGATTAATCAGATATGCGTACCTCTCAGATGGAATTACTTGTAATACGAATAAGCTCATTAACTGTGAACATAAAGCAGTCAGTATATTGTCTTATGAAGCCTACTAGTAAAAGTATGGCAACAGAGGTGAAACGAGCAGGTGAATCTTCCCTCTTGTCCATGAACTGCTTTTGGAAAACAAATTCTTGTTTTCATTCTGTTTAAAGCTGAATTGAGCCACTAAAATTCTATGTCTGCACTGTGTCTAAAAAAACACAATTTCAATTTGCGGAACAACCATCTTTTACTGGATAAATAATTTTTTCTATTAAAGTTCTTCTGTTATAAGGAGCTGCATTTCTTATGTAAAAAGACATTTCTTCTTTTGTTTTTTGATGAACTGAAGTTTGTTTTGTTTAAAAACTCACCTTGTTTATTTGAGATGAGTAGAACCAAGATATTTGGTTGTGAATAGTGTCCTCAGCAAAGTGAGTTCAGAAAATAATTACTTTGTCATTGATACTGTCTCAGTATTAAGGACTGACTAAATAATAAGCACAATGTTTGATTTAAGAGGGCTTCCCACCTGTTTAAGTGGTTTGAAAGGAATGCCATAGAATCCAGATGTCTTCCATTTTGCCATTCTGTTCAGGGATAAGGTCATCTCCACACTTACTGTACAGTGTGTGTGTGTGTGTGTGTGTGTGGCTATTCCCCATTTTACTATTTAAGGTTGACATAGGCTGTCTGTGCTAAAATGGTCCAGCCTTTCAGTTCAGTTGCTTGCCTGTAGATGGGGGATCATACAAGGTAAAGTAATATGAGCTGAAACCTTCCAAGACCTGACCAAGGGTTGACCTCAGTCGTTACTCTCACTCCATCAGTCTCATAACCCTTTTATCTTCCTGAATTTGATAGAGACACAAGCTAGATTATGCTGGCCCTGGGGGAACTTTCAAAATGTCTGAAATTAAATATAAAGTCTGTTAAGAATGTGTTAAAATCTTATATCTTATTTTTCTCTAATTTCCCCTCTGAACTTCATTATGCAGCTCAAGAAGCATCGTCCAAGCAGGGCTAAAGCATTTACAACCAACTCTACCATATCTAAAAATCTGAATTTCATGCTTTCATACTTCAGTGCAGCAGCTATAGATCTAATGTCTTAAAGATTACTTCAAGTTGTCCTATTAAATAGGTGAAATGAGGTCTGGAACAAACCATTTTATCCTGCAACATCTTCAAGTGGGGCTAGATACATAGATTAGCAGGAAGTAAGAGAATAAGGGGAGGATAGGGTTATATGGGAGGGGGAGGGATGTTTAGTAGGATATGAAGTAAGGGTAGGGAGGGGCTTAGAGGGTTTTGTCAAGCGTAACTAAGGTAGGAGTCACATTTTTGGCATGAACTTGCTACAGAGCAGGATTACGTCTGGGACGACCTGTAAGAACTTTGCGGGTTAGGTAGGCCTTGGGTTAGTATTGTTATGAAGAATGAGGTGAGTAGGGTGGTACAGTATTTTTTTTTCTCCTCCAATACTAGGTTTTCAAGTCTTTTGTCGTCCTAATGGTGATGTTAGTACATTGGGGTTCAAAGTTTACTACAGTTGATTTGCTAAGATGTGGGGAGGAATGGGATAGGTTAAATCATGGGCATTAATTTGAACTTTAATATTTAGCTGTGTAGGTTAAAATGATGAGATGGCTGGTGCCAGTGTTTGGGATTAAATATTTGGTATTGCCATAAATCTTTCTTTCCTTCAGCTAATTTACTATTAAAGATATGAGTGAACAGAGGTAGTTAAGCAAAGGTATATCCTGCATTCTATCGAGGTGCTCGGGATTTGAACATGTTGTTGTACGGAATGGCACTGGGGTGGTGAATGAAGTGGTTAGTTTAAGTGAGGTCGGTGGTGGGGGTAGGCTAATTACTCAGAGTAGTTCTGTGTTTTGGTATTCTTCAGCTGAGCAGCGCGTCTTATTGTTGGTGTTTTGCTCCACGAGGCATTCCCATGTAATTGCGGTTGACCAGGGCATGTGTGGTGCAGAATTCACTAGGATCAACTGTGCGCTATGCCAGACCTTTCAGCAATCAAAACTCCACAGTTAAAAAAAAAAAAAAGAAAACAATAATAAAATGGCATGGCATACATTTGATAGCTCCTTTCTAGTTTTATACATAACAACTGTTCCTACGTCTGCTGGTTGTCCCACCGATTAGAAGTTTGGACAGTTTGTGAAAGTGCCCATTTAGGTTTGATCCAGGATAGAGTTTGGGGGGGGGGGCAACCACATGGTGAAAAAGATGTTATGGGTTGTTTTGATGGAGTGCAGAAGACTTCCACCTTCCACTTGGTTTTGCCCAGAGTTCACTGGGAGGGTCTTCGGTAGATCCAGGAGTCAAGTATTGCATTTTAAAAGGCGAATACGTAAATACATCCATTACCACTCATAAAAGGCAGTATTGTTAAGAATCGGCATGAACCTTTTACAACCGCAGTGAGGAGCTACTGAGGAGTAGGTGATACTTTCGGTAAGGGTCCTGTGGAACCACTTGAATGGGTGAAGCTAGCAGAATTACGTAACTCATGAGGTGAATGGATTATGAGTAGTTCCATTTCTATCTTAATGGAATAAGACTGCTGGACTTTGCTTTACTGTGTGAAGTTACTGCTTGAATGTGTTCAGCCAAGAAATGGTCTTTGGGGCTTTAACTGATGTTATAAAGTCGAGACAATATAAACCGTGGGGTGGGTAGGGGGGAACAGTGGTGCTACATATCTTTTAAATTGGTAAGAGACATTGGAATTTAGGCTGGAGGTGTTTTGGCAGCAGTCAGTTAGTGGTATAGTTCATCGGTGTGGCTGCATGTCGCCTATTTTAGCCTTTGTATTCACTTCACTTATGACTTTGTCGGGCTGTGCTCATGTAGTTGCTGGGAGCCTATTTGCTGTTAGTGGAGGGTCTGTAGTACTGGATTGTTTAACTTATAACTCCTATTTTGTTATTTGGTAAGGGGCAATGTACTTTATGATGGAACTAGTAGAGGAGCTTCAGGTTTTTATTTAATGTCACTGGTTTAGGGCAGGGGGATTGGAGTAGTGTTGTGATCAGCTAGTGACTCTCGGACTTTTATAGCTGGGCTACTCCCGCCAGACTCACAGAGACAATTTATGAGTTTTGCAGGCTTCCAGCCAACTGTGGCTCACTGAACATGCAAGTTTGCTTAACCATTAGGGGGAGGGCAGGAGTACAAGAACATTGGATTCGAGTAAATTAATAGTTTTATATTTAGGACAGGATGATAATTTCAGATCCATGCTTCAATTTCTTCAATCAATGACCTTCCTTTTGTCATTCAGTATACTGAAGGAATAAATTGCATAGCTGGGTGTGTTTAAGAGAGGACACTCCTGTCTTAATGGCAAGCACTTGTACTTTAACTGATTTAATTTTGGCATTATTCTTTTAATCTGTTTGGGCTTTTCCCTTTTATATAAAATATGGGTGGGTTTCTGTATATAAGTGGGCTATGTGTGCCAAAACGTAGGCAACAGGGGTATGTATATGTGTGTGGGGGGCAGTTGAGGTATGATTAAATGTGTGGAATTTTGCAGTTTTTGTGTTGGAATGAAGGCTTGTAGTACAGGAGGTGGCTGTGTATGACTACGTGTGTATATGGGTGTTTGTGTTTACTTTCATTTAGATCGGGCTAATACTTTGGGGGGGTATCCATATTATGTGCTTTAAGGCTGTCAGGAAGAATTAACAGCATAGTCAAAGCACTGAGGTAAGATTGCCTTCTAAAAAAATTTTGTGGCATGTATTACTGAACGGCTGGCATTTTAAGTTCCTCATTATCGATATTTGCCTTGCTGTGGGCTAGTGGTGGGGTTTTCTTGCTGTTTTTTGTTGATGGGGTAGTCATGTTAGTCATGGGTTTAGTTGAGCAGTTCAAGGCCCATGCTGCTTGTTTTTTGTGGGCTGTAAGGTCTTGGGTACGGTTGATTTCATGCATGTGTGGTGCAATTAGTAGTCTGTGGTTGAACAGATAAGTACAGATGTTCTCAGAATGTCCAGATGTTCATTTTATAAGTTTGGATGTGATATTGTTAATCCTCGTCCACTTCCTTACGTATGGGTTACAGTTCCAATATCGGAACAGAGCCGGCCATATACCAAGCTCACGCCAGCGATAAACTCTTGAGCTAAGCAATCTCTTACCCATAATCCCCCACTCCCTATTACCTCAGATTTTGTTTGCTGTGTCGCCATCAGGTCATATCAGGCTGTTGCTCTTGAGCTAAGTGAAACTTTTTTTTTGTCCTCTTATTTCAAATAAGGACTTTTTCTCTCAGAAAAGTTGATTTTCTGATCTCTCTTACCTTATCACATTTAGCGACTCCCTTTTCTTTCAGTTTTCTAAAAATTTTGTAGTCACTTTCCCCTTTTTATCTAATGTAAGATGTTAGTTGATTGCCATAGCTGGTAGATAGCCTTTCCTTTCTTTCCTTCAAATTAGTTTGTGTTTTTGTATTATTGTTGGTATTTGCCTTTTCTTTAACATGACAGATAAAAAAGGTAGTATTGGTTTTAAAAGATGTTATGATTGTGGATATAAACTACCTACTTCAGATGCACATTCTTTGTGTGTTTTCTGTTTAGGTGCACCTCACTTAACTGTTGACCCACCCTGTGGGATTTGTAAGAATTTTTCCAACAGGACACTGTAGAGAGGAAAAATAAACTTTTGCTGAAAGGGTTACTAAGTCTCCCCTTTCAGAGGCTATTTCTGGGTCGGAGGCCTCAACCCCTCCAAGATCCCATAAAAAGAAGTCTGAGGATGCTTCTAAGACTAAATCTCTTCCTTTGTCCCCGGCTGGGGACTCTCATCAACCAAGAAAGAAAGCAAAGATTTCTGCTGCGGACCCGACTCTCTCGGATCCGACATCTTCGGCACCTAGATCTTCGGCTCTGACAAAGTCCTCAGCACCACCTATGTCTATGGCACTGATGTCCTTTGCTGTATTGGAACTGAGGGGCCCCTCAGTTCAGACTTCTTTACCGGCACCGACCTTACAGTCGGCGCAGACCACCATTGTTTCGGAACCGACAGCTCAGTCCTTGTTTACTATGTTATCGGTTCCAACCTCGGCACCAACAACTACTTTGGCACTGACCTTTTCATCGGTGCAGATCATTACATCGGCACCAATGACTTCCTCAGTGCAGACACCTGTAGTGCAGTCCTTTACGGCACCATTGTTTTTGGTGCAGTCTACTGAGATGGGCACCAACCTGCCCTCATCTCTAGATAGACCTGTTTCCCCCTCAGCTGTTTCTGTGAGATCTACCAGAAGCCTCTCCCAACATGACGTATTGCGACTTGTGGATCAAGTGCTTTGGGCCAGAGGAATTCCACCTTTCAAGACCTATCCTTCTCCCTTGAAATCTATTGATGTAGCACAGTCTTCCCCCTCTACGGTTCCCTTTATGGATCTCTCTAAGGAGCCGCAGTTGGCTTCATGGCAGAAAAATTTTGCTACAACCCAGGATTTGACTTTTCTCAGCCATCCTGGGATTCCCAGTCGGCAGGCTGGATCACTTAGGGGAGAGGTGACTTCCCCTTTGGGCCTCACCCCTCTTCTAGTGGACCTGACTACCAAGTCATGGAGAAGGCCTTGGTGTCTACCGCTGATACTGTGCTTACTATTTCACCATCTTCCTCTGGACCACTATGTACACAGGTCGCTTCTAGTGGACTCCGGGCACAGAGTTCTCAGGATATACTCCCACAGGATACCCCCTTGGTGTTGTCTTCCCCAGCATCTCCCTCTGAGAAAGTTCATCGGAAATCCTTCTGACGTATCCTTTGGTGATATCCTAGAAATCCTTAAACAGAGAGGTAAATAGCAGTCCTCTAACCTGACTTCTGAAGAGTCTGTGTTTGTGCAGGCTTTTCACGCCTAGCCCCCTACCTCCTGGGTTACCCCACCTGCAGACGAACTGGTCCGGCTCATTGTGCAGCATGCATGGAAGACCCCTGATACTGTTGAGGCCATTCCCCAGAGGTCAGACAAAATCTTGTCCCTCCCTGCTTCTGAACCTCATTGGTCTAAAGGTCTCCCTGTAGATGCTCTGGTGGTGGCAGCCGCAACTAAGAAAGACCTGGCAGAAGAGGTAAGCCAGACTGTCCATCCACCCAACAAAGAGTCCAGGGCATTGGATAGGATAGGGAAGCACACCTTTGCATCAGCGACCTTTGCTATCAGGTCCCTGGATTATATGGCACACTTCACCAGACTTCAAAGAGACCTAGTATCAGTGCTCTCTGAAACTTTGGCAGGTGCCATGTCTGATGTGGTCCATGACAAAGTGGGCTCTCAGCTGGCCACTATTGAATCGATTTCAAACTCCTCCATGCGCTTGGTGTCCCACGCATCAGAAGGAGTGGCTAGAGCAGCGCGTTCAGGCATTGTTTTGAGATGACATGCCTGGATGCACTTGTGTAATTTGGCAGAACCCTTCCAGGCTTCCTTTCTCAACGCTTCCATCGAGTCCTCCTCCTTGTTTGGACCCAAAGTCAAAACTACATTGGCCAGGTGTGAAAAGGACAGTAAGACCCTGTCTGCCGTAGGTGTCCGTTATTCTTCCCCCAACATGCTTTCTCCAGAAACCAAAAGAGTGGGTAGATGTGGTACAGAAAATCTCAGGGTCCTTTCCGTGACACACAGGCCGATCTTTCCCCTAGGGGCAGAGGGGGGAAATTCACAAGGAAGACGCCTCTTTCAGGGCAGAGTGGGTTTGCATAATCAGGGTTCCAGAGATTCCTTCTCCGGGCAATCCTACCAGCGCTCCTGAAGAGCGGCCCAACCACTTTCCTCTGGAAGTGGTTGGGGGACATTTCTCTTTGTACCTTCTGCCTGGCTAACCATTACCAATGATTCTTGGGTACAAAGGATAATAACCAGAGGTTACAAGATCCCCTTCGAACTTTGTCCTGTCCCTCCATCATGATTTCTTAATGTTCCACCCAGTCAAAGGGAAGAAGCAGCTCTAGAGATTACAAAGCTGCTAAACAAGAGTCATCCAAGTAGTCCCAACAGACCAGATAGGATCCAGATTCTACTCGAGACTATTTTTGGTGCCAAAGAAAACTGGGGACTGGAGACCAATTTTGGATCTCAGTGTGCTAAACAAATTTGTGAGTGTGCAAAAATGTCGGATGGTCACTATACAGTCTATCATTCCTCTCTCGGAAAAAGATGATTGGATGTGCTCGATAGATCTTCAGGATGCGTACTACCACATAAAGGTGGACAGACCATCAAGAAGATTCCTGTGCTTCTGTGTGGGAGCCAGTCATTACCAGTTCAGAGTACTACCCTTTGGACTCTCCACAGCCCCCAGAGTGTTTACAAAGTGCATGGCAGTTGTCACAGCTCACCTGCGACTTTAAGGTTTTCAGGTTTTTCCATATCGAGACGACTGGCTCCTCTCCGCCCCCACCAGACACCTATTGGAGGAAGCCCTGGCATACTCTCTCAATACTATCAAAGTTGGGCATAACAATAAACTGGAAGAAATCCAATCTCACCCCTTCTCAGTCCACAGAATTCATAGGGGTGATTTTGGACTCAAAAACTTGCAGAGCGTCCATACCGGAACACAAGTTGGGCATAATAATAAACTGGCAGAAATCCAATCTCACCCCTTCTCAGTCCACAGAATTCATAGGGGGCATTTTGGACTCAAAAACTTGCAGAGCGTCCATACCGGAACACAGAATATCAAGAATCAGACAGCAACTGTTACCAGTTCTCTCAGTGGAAAAGTCCACAGCTCACTCGATCCTGCAGCTGTTGGGCTCCATGGCAGCTTGCATCACCATTGTCCCTTTAGCCAGGTTTCACATGAGGCTTCTACAATGGCTACTGCTCACCCAATGGTATCCTTTTCAGCTTCCCCTTTCAGCCAAGATTCACATAACTCAGAGATGCAAACAAGATCTAAAGTGGTGGTTGAACCACAACCCGTCACAATGGTCTCGCCCCTACTTCCCTCAGCAGCCCAAGGCTTCAGTGACCATGGACGCTTCCCTGATGGGGTGGGGAGGACTATGTCAGGGTCAGAGAGTCCAAGGCACTTAGTCTGAAGTGGAGGCCCATCTGCCTATAGATGTTTTAGAGCTGAGGGCGGTGCTTCTGGTGTTGCAGGCATTCATCCCTTGCTGCCATCAGGGACAATTGCGATACAATCAGACAACATGGCGGTAGTCTGGTACATCAACAAACAGGGTGGAACCAAATCCTACCCCCTCTGTCAAGAGGCCATGAGGATATGGCAGTTAGTGATGGCTACCAACCACTTTCTTCTAGCAATGCACATTTTCGGGAGTTCCAACGTGATAGCAGACAGACTCAGCAGGTGCATTCTTCAACATTATGAGCGGTCCCTGAATCCTCTCATAACAGTGGAGATCTTCCACTATTGGGGCCATCCCATCTGTGCTGCAACCTCTTTGCATCCCTGACCAACTTCAAATGCAGCAACTACTTTGCCCTGATTCCCCCACCGGGACAGTCACCCAGTGATGCTCTAGTTCATGATTGGCCCTCGGGTCTTCTTTATACCTTCCCACCCACTCCCCTCATTCCCCAGTTTCTGAAGAAAGCCCGTCGATTGAAGAGCAAAGTGATCCTTATTGCTCCATATTGGCCTCATCAGATTTGGTTCCCCTTTCTGTGGCCTCACCTGCTAGATCAACCATGGATTCTTTGTCCAACCTCGGAGTTGATCTCCCATCCACAGAATCTGATTCACCCCAACCTGCACAGTCTGAAGATCACAGCTTGGCTCCTCCAATTCCCTTGATTGCCAGGCAAAATGATCTTCCCTTACAAGTACAGGACATTCTTATTGTATCTCATAAGCCCTCCACTAGAATGACTTATCTAGGCAAATAGAAAAGATTTACCTGTTGGCTGAATGATGAGGAAATTGATCCCTTTTTAGCACCAGTGTCAATGGTACTCTAATATCTAACCGCCCTATTTTAATCGGGGCTGTGAGCATCTACCATTAGAGTACATTTGGCTGGGATCTCTAATTTCCACGAGAATGTCCAAGACTCCTCCTTCATGTCTCACAAGTTATGTAAAGCCTTCATAAAGGGTGTGAATCATCTGAAACCCCCTTTCAGGGAACCTATTCAACCTTGAGATTTATCTTTAGTTCTTCAAGCTCTGACATTTCCCCCTTTTGAACCAGCTGCTTCATGCGACCTCAAATATCTGTCGTGGAAGACCTTGTTTTTGGTCACTATTACTTCTTCCAGACGTATCTCTGAGCTTCAGGCCCTATGTACAAACAGTCCATACTTGATTTTTCATCCAGACAGGGTATCCTTAAGAACTAACCCTTCCTTCTTGCCAAAAGTAATTTCTGAAATGTCTATTAATCAGACCATTGAATTGCCAGTGTTTTTTCCTGATCATTCTAATGAGGGAGAGTACTGCCTACTTACCCTAGACGTACAAAGACAACTCCATTTCTGTTTGCAAAGGACTAAATCTTTCCATAAATCAGACCAGTTATTATTGGCCTTTTCTGGATCTAGATTAGGATGTGCTGTTGCTAAGGTCACATTGGCTAGATGGTTAAAAGACACTGTGACCCATATTTATTCGGTACACAATACTTCTTTGCCAACTACCATCAAGGCTCATTCAACAAGAACAGTGGCAACTTCTGCTGCCTTCCATTCCAGAGATTCTTTACATGACATCTGTGCAGCTGCAACTTGGGCCACTCCTCATACCTTTATCTATCATTACAAGTTGGACTTGGCCTCCAGGGGAAGAGCATCTTTTGGTTCTATGGTGCTCAGGAATGTCTTTCCATGAAAGCCTCCCAGGAATAGAGGTAGCTGGGGACTCTGTCCCATACGTAAGGAAGTGGACGAGGATTAACAATATCAGATAAAGAAGTTATGTCTTACCATAACATTCCATCTGTATTGTTGATCCTCTTCCACTCATTACGACCCTCCCTCCTTCCCTCTCCTATGGCTTCTAGTGGATCTCACCATCCTTCTCTTTAGGTCATTTGACCAGAGATAGCCTCTACCTTTTTCTGACTTGCAAACTCAATCTGAGGTAACAGGGAGAGGGGGATTATGGGTAAGTGATTGCTTAGCTCAAGAGTTTATCGCTGGTGCGAGCTTGGTATATGGTTGGCTTGGTTCTGATATCGGAACCATAACCCATACATAAGGAAGTGGACGAGGATCAACAATACAGATGGAATGTTATGGTAAGACATAACTTCTTTTTCATTTAAAAGAAAACAAAGTTGGGTTCTAGCACTTGGTGTTGAAACACACAGGATATAATGGCACACATTTTGCTGGTTTGGTTGATTGTAGAAATGCTGGAGAGGAAGCGTGGTTTGTGTGCGATGGGGGGAAACAAAAGTCACTAAATACTTGGTTGGGTTATAATCAACTCTCTAAGTTTGGGTGAGAAGTATCTATATTTAAAGAAAAAAAAATGGATTTGGTTCACAGGCAGGCAGTATTGGCCATTAGCCGTACAGTTGCGCAGCAGGGTCCACAGTTGGGGAATAGTATATGGTGCTGTTTTTCTTTCTGGTAGCAGTTTTTGAAAATGAAAAAAAGAAACAGTAATAATAGCATAAAGTCAACAGCCTCGGAGGTTTTGTTTTATATAGCCAAGGGTAGTCATGGTGTGAATGTTGGTATGGAGGCTCGATACCAGCAGTGATTGGTTGAGGTGGCTTGCTGACATGTAAGAGGGTTTCACAGTGACTTTTCCAGCTTATGCATGGTACAGGTTTCAGGAGCTTGGTGGAAAAGCTAGTGACTGGAGGTAAGGAGATGTATTATTTTTTTGAACAATGACAATAGAGTTAGTCTACATTATCTCAGAAAATGGATATTACTTCAGATGCATGGAGTCTGCTAATGTCTCAAATTAATAGCACTAATTTTTAAAGATGTCCCAGAGTTTCTGGGTTTGTCCTGGTTTTTGTCACTGCTTGTTTCTAATGGCTTGAGAGCTATTCCTCAAAATTTAATAGATGCCTTATGGTTAAAACTGTACAGTTCAAAGGTTAGCAGGAAGAAGGGTTGGCTAATTTCACCTGCTTTGACTTTAGCTGTTGATGACAGAAATGGGTGGTTCATACTGGTTATTAGGGGTACGCAGTTGTATGAGACAGTAGTCTTTGGTCCTTTTCATATGTGTTTCCAGGTCACTTAGCAAACCCCTATTCTTCTGGCTGGCTTTAATGCAAGAGTGTATAATTGTCGAGGTAAGGGGGTGGGGATTAACTACATATATCAATCGTATAGAATTTTTGCAGAATTGCCAGATTTTAATTCATATGGTTGGTCTATTTTTCATAGGATTGGTGGTTTTTGGGCAGGCATGAAGAACCGAAGCCGTTAGCACTGACATATATTAGAATTTCAGACTTTATGCCCTTTAAGGCATGCTAACGCACATCTTTTTATTCTTGCAGCTTCCTAAGTTCATGATAGCAATAGTTTAAATCAGTACATATTTTGGGCCATTGTCTCAGCGTTGTTTTGGGTTATGCCCAGAATTTAAAGGGTGTTGAAACATTTAGCATTGAGGTTAGGTTGTGGTTGGCGAGCGAATTATTGGCAGTTCTATAGGGCAAAAAAGAAACACAATACCAAACAGAAGTAGAGCTAATAAATTCTTTTACTGCACAATCAATCTGGTACCTCAGCAGTTTTGCCTTCAACGTACATTTCTATAGGGCTTCAGATTTGGGGATGGTGGTAGAGGTTTATTAAAAAAGGGGGAGCCATTTTTTCTTTTGAATGAGGAGATAGTCACCTTTGTTGAGATGTTTGTTGGTTAAGGTTATAGGGGCAATGTCCATTACAGCTTTCCCTCTTTAACGCAGAGGCCATTGCAGGCTCTGTAAACTCCATTATATACAGAATTATAGGCGGGTTAACTCCTTTACTGTTACTGTTTGCCTTTCAGGATCTGAATGAGCACTGGCACTTTTGGGGAAAGGGTGGATAAGGACATACTTGCTAGGAAGCAGCAGGTGGAAAGTTGCCCAATGGAACAGTAGCCTCCATGCTTGGGTGGAATATCATATTGCAGTTAGGGGGTTTGGATGACTTGGTTAGGGGAAAGGGGCAGTCACCGGATCCATGTTATCTTTTGAGATCTATCTTGGGCAGCATATGTACTTTATAGGTTGGAGGGTAGGAGCAGAACCCTTCTAAGATTCAGTGCAACTTTAACTTTGGTTATCTATCAACATTTTAGTTATGGCTATTATGCACTTTTAACTGGAAGGTAAGTTATTCTGCTGGGGGAGGCTGGGTCGATGTGTGGTAAACAGTATGGTAACAAGTTGCACATTATTTGTAATCATTAGGACATTTCAAGGTTGGGGCAGTTGGGGTAATGTAGGGCCTAGGGAGGATAGGGTATATAGGGTAGGAAAGGTATATCAAGATTTGTTTGGTTTGCGGTGAGTTTTGGGATTTTTATTGTTGGGCAGGAGTGGCACCAGTTTTAGAATCTAGGGTGGTTACCAGGCCAATGGCTCTACAGTTTTGGGTTTTGCATTAAGTAGAGGAAACATTTTATGCAGTTGATGAAAGGGACATAATGTCAGTAAGAAGTAGTTTATGACTGTGTGGAATATTTACAGTCTTCTTTTACAGAACACACTGAGGTCACAGATGTGGATGTGCAGAGTGGGCATTTTCTTGGTGGGTTGAAGCAATGTGAACTCAACAGGTGACAGAGAAAGCTGAAGGATGTGTCAGCTGATGGAGCAGTATGTAATGGTTTTCCAGCAGGCAGCTGAATATGAGTTTGTTTGGGGTGTTTCCATCTGGTAGCCACAAGGTAATGTTCTGTTTTTCTTGATATTGTGCAGGGAGCAGCAGGTTTGGAGTTCACTCTGTATTAGTAGTAGCTGGGTTTTCATTGGAATGGGTCAGGTAGGCGGTTTACCATGATAGTGTATTAATTGATGGTTTACTGTTGAAGGAGGTACTGGTGAGCTGAGGCACATCAGGTGGTAGGTAGAAGGATTATATGATTGCAGTAGGATCATAGGGTTGATTTGTAAGTACAGTTTATGGTAAGAGGGGTGGTCAAAATGTGTTGCATTCATCAGGGGTAGGGAATTACTGGGTTGCATTGAGTAAGTTGGCTAAGGCTGATGTTTGGTTAGTTTTGCCTATCTTGGTTTTACTGTTCATGGAGCAGTTGGAGTCGTACTGTGAAAGGACATGATTGTGGTTTTAAGTCTCCTCTTGTTTATAATGGGTAGCTGGTGTGATAGCATGATTGCTAATAAATGGAATCTGAAAAGGGATTTCAGGTGGGTAATTACTTCACTGGGCAATAATAAGGGCTGCAATCTGATGTTGGGGTATGCAAGTGTTCTGCGTGGCTTCATGTAGCAGTGGGCACAGTGTTTGGTTGTTTAGTTGGTTAGTAATAACCCAATAGTTGTTATGAACTTTTATTGGATCAGTGATTTGCTGTTTAGTTGGTTAGTAATGACCCAATAGTTGTTATGAACTTTTATTGGATCAGTGATTTGCTGTTTAGTTGGTTAGCAATGACCCAATAGTTGTTATGAACTGTTATTGGATCAGTGATTTGCTGTTTAGTTGGTTAGTAATGACCCAATAGTTGTTATGAACTTTTATTGGATTAGTGATTTGCTGTTTAGTTGGTTAGTAATGACCCAATAGTTGTTATGAACTTTTATTGGATCAGTGATTTGCTGTTTAGTTGGTTAGTAATGACCCAATAGCTGTTATGAACTTTTATTGGATCAGTGATTTGCTGTTTAGTTGGCTAGCAATGACCCAATAGTTGTTATGAACTTTTATTGGATCAGTGATTTGCTGTTTAGTTGGTTAGTAATGACCAAATAGTTGTTATGAACTTTTATTGGATCAGTGATTTGCTGTTTAGTTGGATAGTAATGAGCCAATATTTGTTATGAACTTTTATTGGATCAGTGATTTGCTGTTTAGTTGGATAGTAATGAGCCAATAGTTGTTATGAACTTTTATTGGATCAGTGATTTGCTGTTTAGTTGGTTAGTAATGAGCCAATAGTTGTTATGAACTTTTATTGGATCAGTGATTTGCTGTTTAGTTGGTTAGTAATGACCCAATAGTTGTTATGAACTTTTATTGGATCAGTGATTTGCTGTTTAGTTGGTTAGTAATGACCCAATAGTTGTTATGAACTTTTATTGGATCAGTGATTTGCTGTTTAGTTGGTTAGTAATGACCCAATAGTTGTCATGAACTTTTATTGGATCAGTGATTCGCTGTTTAGTTGGTTAGTACTGACCCAATAGTTGTTATGAACTTTTATTTGATCAGTAATTTGCTGTTTAGTTGGTTAGTACTGACCCAATAGTTGTTATGAACTTTTATTGGATCAGTGATTTGCTGTTTAGTTGGTTAGTAATGACCCAATAGTTGTTATGAACTTTTATTGGATCAGTGATTTGTGCTGTTTAGTTGGTTAGTAATGAGCCAATAGTTGTTATGAACTTTTATTGGATCAGTGATTTGCTGTTTAGTTGGTTAGTAATGAGCCAATAGTTGTTATGAACTTTTATTGGATCAGTGATTTGCTGTTTAGGTGGTTAGTAATGACCCAATACTTGTTATGAACTTTTATTGGATCAGTGATTTGCTGTTTAGTTGGTTAGTAATGACCCAATAGTTGTTATGAACTTTTATTGGATCAGTGATTTGTGCTGTTTAATTGGTTAGTAATGAGCCAATAGTTGTTATGAACTTTTATTGGATCAGTGATTTGCTGTTTAGTTGGTTAGTAATGAGCCAATAGTTGTTATGAACTTTTATTGGATCAGTGATTTGCTGTTTAGTTGGTTAGTAATGAGCCAATAGTTGTTATGAACTTTTATTGGATCAGTGATTTGCTGTTTAGTTGGTTAAAAATGACCCAATATTTGTTATGAACTTTTATTAGATCAGAGATTTGCTGTTTAGTTGGATAGTAATGACCCAATAGTTGTTATGAACTTTTATTGGATCAGTGATTTGCTGTTTAGATGGTTAGTAATGACCCAATAATTGTTATGAACTTTTATTGGATCAGTGGTTTGCTGTTTAGTTGGTTAGTAATGACCCAGTAGTTGTTATGAACTTTTATTGGATCGGTGATTTGCTGTTTAGTTGGTTAGTAATGACCCAATAGTTGTTATGAACTTATATTGGATCAGTGATTTGTTGTTTAGTTGGTTAGTAATGACCCAAACGTTATGAACTTTTATTGGAGCAGTGATTTGCTGTTTAGTTGGTTAGTAATGACCCAATAGTTGTTATGAACTTTTATTGGATCAGTGATTTGTGCTGTTTAGTTGGTTAGTAATGAGCCAATAGTTGTTTTGAACTTTTATTGGATCAGTGATTTGCTGTTTAGTTGGTTAGTAATGAGCCAATAGTTGTTATCAACTTTTATTGGGTCAGTGATTTGCTGTTTAGTTGCTTAGTAATGAGCCAATAGTTGTTATGAACTTTTAATGGAACAGTGATTTGCTGTTTAGTTGGTTAGTAATGAGCCAATAGTTGTTATGAACTTTTATTGCATCAGTGATTTGCTGTTTAGTTGGTTAGTAATGACCCAATAGTTGTTATGAACTTTTATTGGATCAGTGATTTGCTGTTCAGTTGGTTAATAATGAGCCAATAGTTGTTATGAACTTTTATTGGATCAGTCATTTGCTGTTTAGTTGGTTAGTAATGACCCAATAGTTGTTATGAACTTTTATTGGATCAGTCATTTGCTGTTTAGTTGGTTAGTAATGAGCCAATAGTTGTTATGAACTTTTATTGGATCAGTGATTTGCTGTTTAGTTGGTTAATAATGACCCAGTAGTTATGAACTTTTATTGGATCAGTGATTTGCTGTTTAGTTGGTTAGTAATGACCCAATAGTTGTTATGAACTTTTAATGGAACAGTGATTTGCTGTTTTGTTCGTTAGTAATGAGCCAATAGTTGTTATGAACTTTTATTGGATCAGTGATTTGCTGTTTAGTTGGTTAGTAACGATCCAATAGTTGTTATGAACTTTTATTGGATCAGTGATTTGCTGTTTAGTTGGTTAATAATGACCCAATAGTTGTTATGAACTTTTATTGGATCAGTGATTTGCTGTTTAGTTGGTTAGTAATGACCCAATAGTTGTTATGAACTTTTATTGGATCAGTGATTTGCTGTTTAGTTGGTTAGTAATGACCCAATAGTTGTTATGAACTTTTATTGGATCAGTGATTTGCTGTTTAGTTGGTTAGTAATGAGCCAATAGTTGTTATGAACTTTTATTGGATCAGTTATTTGCTGTTTAGTTGGTTAATAATGACCCAATAGTTGTTATGAACTTTTATTGGATCAGTGATTTGCTGTTTAGTTGGTTAGTAATGAGCCAATAGTTGTTATGAACTTTTATTGGATCAGTGCTTTGCTGTTTAGTTGGTTAGTAATGACCCAATAGTTGTTATGAACTTTTACTGGATCAGTGATTTGCTGTTTAGTTGGTTAGTAATGACCCAATAGTTGTTATGAACTTTTATTGGATCAGTGATTTGCTGTTTAGTTGGTTAGTAATGACCCAGTAGTTGTTATGAACTTTATTGGATCAGTGATTTGCTGTTTAGTTGGTTAGTAATGACCCAATAGTTGTTATGAACTTTTATTGGATCAGTGATTTGCTGTTTAGTTGGTTAGTAATGACCCAATAGTTGTTATGAACTTTTATTGGATCAGTGATTTGCTGTTTAGTTGGTTAGTAATGACCCAATAGTTGTTATGAACTTTTATTGGATCAGTGATTTACTGTTTAGTTGGTTAGTAATGACCCAATAGTTGTTATGAACTTTTATTGGATCAGTGATTTGCTGTTTAGTTGGTTAGTAATGACCCAATAGTTGTTATGAACTTTTATTGGATCAGTGATTTGCTGTTTAGTTGGTTAGTAATGAGCCAATAGTTGTTATCAACTTTTATTGGATCAGTTATTTGCTGTTTAGTTGGTTAATAATGACCCAATAGTTGTTATGAACTTTTATTGGATCAGTGATTTGCTGTTTAGTTGGTTAGTAATGAGCCAATAGTTGTTATGAACTTTTATTGGATCAGTGCTTTGCTGTTTAGTTGGTTAGTAATGACCCAATAGTTGTTATGAACTTTTACTGGATCAGTGATTTGCTGTTTAGTTGGTTAGTAATGACCCAATAGTTGTTATGAACTTTTATTGGATCAGTGATTTGCTGTTTAGTTGGTTAGTAATGACCCAGTAGTTGTTATGAACTTTTATTGGATCAGTGATTTGCTGTTTAGTTGGTTAGTAATGACCCAATAGTTGTTATGAACTTTTATTGGATCAGTGATTTGCTGTTTAGTTGGTTAGTAATGACCCAATAGTTGTTATGAACTTTTATTGGATCAGTGATTTGTGCTGTTTAGTTGGCTAGTAATGAACCAATAGTTGTTATGAACTTTTATTGGATCAGTGATTTGCTGTTTTGTTGGTTAGTAATGAGCCAATAGTTGTTATGAACTTTTATTGGATCAGTGATTTGCTGTTTAGTTGGTTAGTAATGACCCAATAGTTGTTATGAACTTTTATTGGATCAATAATTTGCTGTTTAGTTGGTTAATAATGACCCAATAGTTGTTATGAACTTTTATTGGATCAGTGATTTGCTGTTTAGTTGGTTAGTAATGAACCAATAGTTGTTATGAACTTTTATTGGATCAGTCATTTGCTGTTTAGTTGGTTAGTAATGACCCAATAGTTGTTATGAACTTTTATTGGATCAGTGATTTGCTGTTTAGTTGGTTAGTAATGACCCAGTAGTTGTTATGAACTTTTATTGGATCAGTGATTTGCTGTTTAGTTGGTTATTAATGACCCAGTAGTTGTTATGAACTTTTATTGGATTAGTGATTTGCTGTTTAGTTGGTTATTAATGACCCAATAGTTGTTATGAACTTTTATTGGATCAGTGATTTGCTGTGTAGTTGGTTAGCAATGAGCCAATAGTTGTTTTGAACTTTTATAGGATCAGTGATTTGCTTTTAGCTCTTCAGTAACTGAATCATTTTATTAGTTATGTTAGGGGGATTTGGCTAGGCAAGATTGGGTGCACTGAATGATGTTTATCTTTGAGGTTATTGGTGAGATGGAAAACAGCCTAGTCAGGCTGGTGGGCGGAGATGAGGGGCAAGCTTGCCCTCTTCTGTTCCCGCTCTGGTGTTGGATATGCAATTCAATAAGTTGGGAAGGCAACTGAGCAGTTGCTCTGTTGGATAAGTTAAAAAGAGAGCTGAACTGCTTATTTGGATGGTGGTATAATTCAATATGTTGAAGGTGAGCGGGGTAACGCTGCCGCTGCCCTTATGGTTATGTTCCCTTTCAGAAAGTCAGAGGTTCACAATCAAAAGACACAGAAATTCATCACAGAACGCCAAATTTAATGAACGAAGCTTTCGGGTTCTCTACCCTTCATCAGCACATACAATCATCTAATTACTACATTTATATAGAGGTGTAATTAATGTCACATGATAAATACCAGCCACTAAAAAATCACATTTATAAAAATTGCATATTATAATATAAACTGTATAATTAATACAAAATTTTATACTTTAGCTACAAGATTTACATGTCAAAATTCATATAAAAGGTTACATATAAAAAATATACATATATAAAGAGCTAACAGTAATTTTGTTTTTATTATAAATTATCTTGCTGTCGTTTAACGAATATAGGCTTTATACTAGTGGAACTATTAAGACCAGGGCTGACATCAGCCTGCAGTCTAATTATCCATTGTAGTTCTATCCATTGTCAGCCCTGGTCTTAATAGTTCTACTAGTATAAAGCCTATATTGGTTAAACGACAGCAAGATAATTTATAATAAAAATGAAATTACTGTTAGCTCTTTATATATGTATATTTTTTATATAACCTTTTATATGAATTTTGACATGTAAATCTTGTAGCTAAAGTATAAAATTTTGTATTAATTATACAGTTTATATTATAATATGCAATTTTTATAAATGTGATTTTTTAGTGGCTGGTATTTATCATGTGACATTAATTACACCTCTATATAAATGTAGTAATTAGATGATTGTATGTGCTGATGAAGGGTAGAGAACCCGAAAGCTTCGTTCATTAAATTTGGCATTCTGTGATGAATTTCTGTGTCTTTTGATTGTGAACCTCTGACTTTCTGATAGTGCTTCCATAAAACAACGAACCAACATCGCAGTGGACGTTATTAGGAGGTGACTATACCAGCCCTGCTGCTTATATTGCTGCTTACATTACTTTGACTGCCTTTATTGCCTTTTGCGGAAGATTGAAACCTTGGGTATATCTCACTAGAAGTATGACTTCAGCTATAAAGCGGCTGCTAACTAAATCAAGTAACCCATTATTGCAGCTTCATAATCAACCAGTAAAATCTTCTAACCTGACTGCGGCTAATGAATTAAATGAACTACATAAGCTGTTAAACGTATTTGAGAAGAAAATTACTACGTACAAGCAGCTGCAATGGCAGAGATTTAGTTTTACGGCATATCTGGATCTAGGCATAGCACCCCGAGGTTTACGGGTGCTAAAAATGCCGTCTTATGGCAATACGTATGAGGAACTATTAATCAAATGGCAACAACTTAATTTGGAGTTGAGCGCTAGTTACATGCGCTTAATGAATGAATTTTTTGAAAGCGTTGAACACTCATTGCTTGATGAAATAGTTACATTAGAAATGAAAACTCTTGATATCTTAAAAGGGGACAGTTCAAATGAAAGTTACCAAACATTTTTAGAAAAAATATGTATACTTGATAATAGACTTGAAATACAAAAAAAACGTAAATTGCAAAGGGATATAGAAGATTACAAAAATGGCCATATTTTTTCATGGCCGAGAACTGAATATAAACGGCCCAATACAATTAATAAGTTACAGCGGGAAACTGAGAACAAAAAAAGTGGAATCCAGCTATTAGATCAGCTTGATACTTTTGATCTGCCATCCACACTGACGGAGCAATTAACCAATCAACAGGCTGAATTGCAACAAGAAGTATACACTACGTCCCAACATCATGACGAAACACACGTGGCAGAGGAAGCTACGGCAGCTGGTTCTAATGTGGGAAACAAGAATGCAATCACCTCTAATGTTATGAATGCAGCACCACATCAAATGGATTTACAGAAGAAAAAACAAACCGACATTTTGGCTTTTTTACCGTTCCGTCTAAACCAACCGGAAAAGGTAACACCATACAGAACTCGGACGGAAAGAAGCCCAATGTTGAAAATAGCGCAACAACAGATGCAAGGGGCGAAAAGGAAGAACAACAGCCCGAAGAAAATGAACAAAACACCTCGCAGGTGATTGATGTGGTGCCAACTATAATTAAAGGTACTGTGAATTTAACAAAAAGATATTTCTCTGAAGAAAATTACAGCTTATTGAGTAAAGGTTTAAAATTTATTCCCTTTACTATGGACAGTGTGGTAAATATGATAATAGATTTAAAACTGTTCACTAGAAGTTTAATGTTGAAACTTTTGTTTTCTAATTCTGTCGCTAATAGTAATTGTTATAAGAAACTGAGTGTGTTTGTTCCACAATTATCACCAGTTATAACAGCGTTTGTAAATATAGTGGAAATAGAGCTGAGGGCAATGTGTATTGGGAAATGTGAAAGAAAATATAATTTAACATACAATGAGTATAAAGTCCTAACATCTCTAAAAAGTAATGATGAGATAATAATCAAACAGGCCGATAAGGGTGGAGCCACCGTGATAATGGATCGGGGACACTATATGGATGTATTTAATAATTTTCTTTCTGATGTCACAACATTTGAAAAAATAACATTTTTGGAAGTGAAAAATCAGATAATGCAAGTGAATATGCAAATATATGAAATGCAATTAAATGACCAAATATCCTTGGAACTATTTAATTATTTCTCTGTTCCATGTCCCAGAATACCGCAAATTTATGGGATACCCAAGATACACAAGTCATTATTTAACCCACCATTGAGACCTATTGTCTCAGGAAAAGGGTGGGTAACAGAACCCATCTCTAAATATTTACAAAAAGAGTTATCTAAATTGCTACCCCACTGTACTACCGTTATAAAGGATACTACACATTTTTTATATAAACTAAATAACTGGTATGCAAATGCTACAGAAAACTGCATGTTTGTAACACTAGACATAGAGTCATTGTTTACAGTTATACCTATAGAATACGGTGTGGATGCTGTGAGGATGCTCTTATTAATGTACTCTGTAGTACAGCCTAGTGAAATTGAAAATCTTTGTTCACTACTTGACTTAGTGTTAACAAAAAATGTGTTTATCTTTGATGGTGTCCCATATAGGCAATTAACTGGTGTAGCTATGGGAACATCAGTGGCAAATACTTTTGCTAATATAGTCCTCTATTATTGGGAAAATAATTATATATTAAATGATTTGAATGATCTTAACAAATATGTAAAATGCTACACCAGGTTTGTCGATGATTGTTTCTTTATTTGGGAAGGAACGGAGCATGAACTACATACCTACTTATCTTACTTGAATAATACTACACAATTCTTTAAATTTAAGATGAATTATTCAGTGCATAGTATAATATATTTAGATGTAAAGATATATAAAAAAGATGGAAAAATAGAAACTATGATACATAAAAAAGATGTACAGATAACGAGGTATCTAAAGAGAACCAGTATGCATCCAGTACATATTTTTGGTGGCATAATTAAGTCACAATTAATTAGAGTAAGTAGGCTGACAACTGAATATGAACTGTATGTAAATGAAATAAAAGAGATGAAGGATGAATTTAAAAATAGTGGGTACTCAGAAATTATGATTGAAAAATTCATTGAGGAAGTGAACAAGGGTAGAAATCAGGAATATAAACCAATATTCAATTCTGCAGTATTAGGGACATCAGTTCAGCCAGCGTCACAAACAAAGACAAAAGATGATAAAATTAGATATGTAACTACATATAATGGGTACAGTTATCAAATTTGTAAGATTATAGAAAAAAATTGGCCAATTTTAATGGCCATGTCTGAAATAGAGAAAATATTAGGGCCAAAACCCAGCTTCGCATATAGGAACCAGCAATCGTTAAAAAGTGTTTTGTGTTATAAGGATTTTAATAAACAAGTGTGTTCAACACAAACTAAACCGGGAACTTTTAAATGTTATAATTGTAGCTGCTGTGATGACATTCTAGAAGCAAATGAATGTTTTAGGCATCCAATAACTAATGTCAGCTATGTTTTTAAATGTAGGGCTACTTGTAATACATCTAAATTAGTATATCTTGCTACTTGTGTCTGCTGTGAAAAATTTTATGTGGGAAAAACAACAAGAAGACTTAAGGATCGTGTTGTTGAACATAAATCAGAAATTAATAGGAAAGTTCAAACAAATGCTTTATATAAGCACATTATGGAAAACGCAACACATAGATTTAAGTTTAGATGCATAGATACAGTAGATTTGGGAGCAAGAGGTGGTGATTTAAATAATACACTAGAAATTAAAGAACTACAATGGATAATTAGACTGCAGGCTGATGTCAGCCCTGGTCTTAATAGTTCCACTAGTATAAAGCCTATATTGGTTAAACGACAGCAAGATAATTTATAATAAAAATGAAATTACTGTTAGCTCTTTATATATGTATATTTTTTATATGTAACCTTTTATATGAATTTTGACATGTAAATCTTGTAGCTAAAGTATACAATTTTGTATTAATTATACAGTTTATATTATAATATGCAATTTTTATAAATGTGATTTTTTAGTGGCTGGTATTTATCATGTGACATTAATTACACCTCTATATAAATGTAGTAATTAGATGATTGTATGTGCTGATGAAGGGTAGAGAACCCGAAAGCTTTGTTCATTAAATTTGGCGTTCTGTGATGAATTTCTGTGTCTTTTGATTATGTTCCCTTTCATGCATGTTATTATCACCTGTGTCATGTTTTGGTTGCAATTTATAACTATTGGTTAACAATCATGTTTATGGAAGTTTAATAAAGGTCATCAAATGTCATTCAGTGTTGTGTCTTCATTGAAGTGGACCAGGACAAACATAAGCTTTCCTTATTCCCCTTATGTCTTCCCAAGCAGACCTCAGTTTCTGGCTTAAACCAGTCCTTAAGCTTACAGCTTGCACAAAGTTCCACAAATGAAACCCTGCTTTTTCATATGATTTTCACATGTTCCAACATGCAAACTATGAACTGCATGACCAGAAGCTGAGCCATGAAGCTTCACTTATGTCCTAATGCTGTAACCATTTTCCCTTTATGGTAATGATCTGTCAAGCTTAGGCAGTGCCCAGCGATGTAGGGAATAAAAAGTATATATAGATTGTTTCATTTTTTTCAAATACAAGAACATTAGCCCTTCCCATTTACTTACAATATATATTATATTATATTATATTATATTATATTATATTATATTATATTAAATTATATTATATTATATTATATTATATTATATTATATTATATTATATTATATTATATTATATTATATTATATTATATTATATTATATTATATTATATTATATTATTATACTTTCATGTTGGTAGAAATCTTTGAAATTCAAGTCCTGGAAGGAAATGCCAAGTGGCTATGATTAAGTTCCTATTTCTCACCAAAGCTAAACTAATTTCTGAGGAACCAGTATGTTCCCAATACATGTTTCAGGTGTTATTGCATGGATCTGGCACATAACTACACACTTGCAGTTATTGTTTACATAATGAACAAATTCCCAATTATAGCCACCTGTCTCTTGTGCCTCTCACTTTGCTTCTTATATATAAGGAATACTTTTCTGTATCAGTAAGGCAATACCATTGTATCTAATATTATCATAGGATGAAAAGTTTCCTGCCTTCATTCAAATTTAATAAACTCATTCTGATCAGTTTCCTTAGATGGGGCTCTTGAAGGCAAAGAAAATGGAATGCACATTTTCTAACAAGTAAATACTTTCACATATTTTAAGTGGTTCACAGTGCAAAGGAAATGAATAAATGTATTATTTTTATAAGTAATACTTACCTGTGAGTGTAAGGCCATCTGTCCACAAGAAAAGTTAGCCAATAAGCCAATATTAAATTACAACAGGTTCATGACAAGATTTATTACCCGATCTTGGAATCACATGCAGTTATGTGGAGTAGTTCTGTATGGCATACATTTTTTAAAAAAATGTAACATGTGACTTAAGAAGCATTCCCGTATGCTTTTTTGTCGACTGCATTCATTAGTACTAATCATAATGATGCATACCACTCATTCGTAGTTCTACTTAAAAAGGTAGTTCATCCAACCAAAATGCAGCATAATACTGACTTATTTTAATAATTCAGATGTGCACATCTATACAAAATATATTAGATTTGAATTTCTGCCTGAAGTACATAAAACATGGTCTAGGGTCACCTTGTATTGTATATCTTGAAACATTGTGCATATCAGAACCATGAGAGATCATTTTTAAATGATGAACAACTATTCATAGAAAACAAATACCTATTTAGCATTGGCAAAAAGAATATCCTCAAATTGTAGCATATTTTAAAACAAGATTTCCATGTAATGCAATAAACTTCAGGCTAGCATGTTCTGTTAGACTGCATTAATCATGATATCTGAAATAGAAAGCTGCATTTCACTAAAAATGGATTTGCAACAAAACCTTGATGAATGAATGAAACTGCAATGAGCATCTATTGGTTAAGTTTAGTATATCAATCACAGAAAGCATAAAAGGCCATGCATCAGTCTGCTATCAGATCCTCCCCCGCTTTGCTGTTCCTCACTTCTTCTCCAAAAATATATACTTAATAAGTCAATAAAGTCCTCTCCTTCACATAGACCTATTTATTATATTTATCTTAGATAATATCTTTCCCGAAGATGATATAATTTGTTTTTTGTTAGACCTAATTTACTCTGATGCTTCAAGAAATGTCTCATTTTTATGAAAAATATGAAATCATTGCTGCTTTGTTTTATCTTAGCTAAGTATCATTAATAACTTAAACCATACATTTATTTTGCAGAATAGGGTTTTGATGCAATAATTCAGCATGCATGTACTAATACATCTTTGAAACACACAGCTGCAAAGGTTAGATATAGGATACTAATAAAATAAGACATCACAACAACTTCAAAGCTATAGCATCGTATGGAGCATTTTGACAATATCTTCAGGCAGTAATAAAATGATAAGCAGCATTCTCAGCCTTTTTTTCACTAAATGTGGAAGTCTAACAATTAAAATGAAGGACATACAGGTCAAATGTAGAAAAGTTAACCAAATAATTCAATTAAATATGACTTTTACAGAAATATACACAGATCTAAGTTCAGTGTTTGCTGTTACATGAACATTTCTGAAGGTTTACTATGCAGAGTTATCACCTAACATGCCATTTTCAATATGTAAAAATGAGAATTTCTACTACAAAAAAACTCTGTCCAGAGAGCTGATAGGTTTACTTGGTGTTAAATTAGACTTAAAAATAAACCCACATAACTTTAATGGCTATTTATATATTCAGTGACATACCCTGGGATTTAAAAATATTTTCTATATTTTGGTTAGCAATTTTAAGTAACAAATGGTCAGGCACATGCTGTGAGAAATTTAGCAACACACTGAGTCTGAGAGTGGAAGCCTAAAACATTCTAATGTCTGTATAACATGCTAATCATGGTGTAATGAAATGTCACTTACCAATATTATTAAAATGAGGGACTCCACAAAAGCAAATGAGAGCAAACATTATTATGGACCAAATCAGAGATGTACCTTTACTAGAGGTGTTAGCTCCAGTTTTAATTACCTCAGTAAAATGCTTGAGTTGCAGGAGATAAATGATGGAAACATGAATGAGGTAGCCTCACCACTAGTAAACCTGCACGTGAAACATGCTGTAAACCTGCACGTGAAACATGCTGTAAACCTGCATGTGAAACACGCTGTAAACCTGCACGTGAAACACGCTGTAAACCTGCATGTGAAACACGCTGTAAACCTGCACGTGAAACACGCTGTAAATCTGCACGTGAAACAAGCTGTAAACCTGCACGTGAAACACGCTGTAAACCTGCACGTGAAACACGCTGTAAACCTGCACGTGAAACACGCTGTAAATCTGCACGTGAAGCATGCTGTAAACCTGCACGTGAAACACGCTGTAAACCTGCACGTGAAACATGCTGTAAACCTGCACGTGAAACATGCTGTAAACCTGCACTTGAAACATGCTGTAAACTTGCACGTGAAATACGCTGTAAACCTGCACGTGAAACATGCTGTAAACCTGCACGTGAAACACGCTGTAAACTGCACGTGAAACACACTGTAAACCTGCACGTAAAACACGCTGTACTCTCCAGTGGTAATCACTGTGTTGCACATTGTCATCAATGGCACTGTGCCACCCATTTGTGCCAAACATTTCATGCCCTCTAAGACCTTGAAAGTGTGGACCATTACTCTGTGGATAAATACACCACACAGGACCTAGTCAAGATATGTTGCTCTCACATGCAAGGCCATGGGATGTGTGGATTACCAAGCCTAGTGGATACCAAGGTATGTGTAGCTTCACAAATACTAGCTGCAGGGACCTTAAAGTGACCCAAGGGAAATAAGTTGGGTAAATCTGTCATATGCCTCAAGGATTCTCCTCCAGATCTTTGATGTCATGCTACAGCATGTGAGAGAGCATATATGATTTCCATATAAGTCAGAGCAGGCAAGCAGTATCATGCAGGCATTTCATGATATAGCCTATTTTCCTGAGGTACTGGTTGCCATAGACTGCATGCATTTCAATAAGGGCCCCACCTGAGGAACAGAGAAAAGGGTATATCAGCCATAAGGAGGTTTTACTCCACCAACTGCCAGTTTATCTGTAATGCACCAGGTACCTTGGTTTGATGAGTATTTCTTGCACCAGTATGGTGACATAAGGAAGTGACATCCAGACTTTTTTAGCTTTGAGGAAGAAGAGGAGCTGTATTATAACTATTACATTTCTTGAGTTCCCCTTTATTTTGTCATACTTTATCAGAATTATGCTTTTGAGTATGTAAATTATTTATTTATTTTGTTTTTTTGTTGAAAGCTCCAGACAATATTATGGAGAGCAGCATTATTTACTGCATGGAGAGGCTAACCATATAAAGTGGTGTATATTCTTTCATAACACAATAATTTTAAGTGCATTCAATATCTAGCTGCTACATATCTGCATAGTGTGGCTCTGTATAGGTGTTACTACCTAGATTAAGGTTTAAATGTTGCACTGTTCACATGGCTGGAATTATGGCTATGTAACACAGAAATCTGCAGGTCAGGAATTATGTGTGCCATTTGCACCTCGATATCAGTAGTCTTTGTAAGCACAGTGCTACTCTTGTCCACATGTTCCACAGTACATCTGTACATGCACACACCAGGGACTGTTAACAGTTTCTCTGCTCTCCTGAAAGCATATCATAATATAGGACCAATACAATAGTAGCAGTATGTACTGGATGGCAAGATGTCAACATAAAAATGGCAATGCTTGTGTAGGATGTAACCATTTGGGTTATTTATGCCTTATATATGTCTAATGCCTGTTTTTTTTTTTTTTGTTTTCTCTCTCTTTATTCACTCCCTTGCATTCTAACTATCCTTTTTTTAATCTTTTCACCTTATTTTGTATTATTTCTTTCCATTTATATTGTGATTTTATACAACATCTGCCATGACTTTCCAGTGGTAAGGGCCCCATCTCCAGACCACAACTAGTGCAAGACTTCCCCTGCATCTACTCTGCCTCCCTGTTAATTGCTGCAGGGACACACAGGAAGCCCCTGCCTCCCCATGCTGCACCTAAGAGAGAGCAGGGGCATGCAGGAAGCCCACCCTGCTGCCACTGGAAGTGCCTAACTGGACAAGACTGGTATTGTTCCTTCTGTTAGGAACACCATGGGTGAGCATTATATCAGCTGAAGGGATGTGGTGAAGGGGAAGCTATACCAGCATCTGGAAGCCTGCATCAGCCATCTTGAAAGGATCATCTTGCAGCTCTCAGTCTCATTGTATCCTGTATTTGCCATCACTGCCTCAGGTGAGGCCCAGTAGAGAGATAGGAGAGTGCTGACTGACCTCTCCTGGAGTACTACACAAGCAAGTTGGTAAAGAAGGCTATGACTACCCAATCTCCCATCCCAGTGCTCCATTTTTTTGATATTTGTAATTACGCTGTCTATCCAGTGCTACGGTGAATCAGTGCATACTCTGTAAGGTTTGTCTCTGCTTTATGTTTGTTCCTGTGGCCCTGTTTGTGAACCACATCCTTTTACCATAACATTTCCTTCTCTTACACCATTTCCCATCATCTCTTCTTCAAAAACAAAAAAAGAAAAAAAATTGTGTATGTTTCCCTAAAAATATTTATATTTCCCCTCTCTCTGCCCATTCCCATTCTTACATTCCCTGTTTCCCCTTGTGCATGTTCCTCTGCTTGCTGATCCCTTGTTTCTGCTGTCCAATACACTCAGTTTTACCCCTATTTCATGGTCAAAGATAGCAGTCAAACATTGCAGTACATCTATTAGTGTAGCTTGCTAGTTTTTCTGTATAGCCCTATGTAACATGTGCACATTTGGATAAAAGCCCATGTTCTTTGCTCATTTATTTTTCTCCTCTCACTCCTAGCTGCAAATGCAGGATTTTTTTTTCACCCTGGGTCCTGTGCTTTTCTCACATTTTTTTCATTAACTGTGGAATGGACGGTGAATTTCCATCTATAATTAAATATTTATCTCAGGCCACTTCACACTATGAGCCTTATATGTGGTAGGCATACAGCGACTGGGGTAAGAATGTTACTAAAGCCTGGGGACAGCCCTGACTATTAACTACCATGCTTGTTTATTTGTTTGTATTTGTTTTCCATGGTAGAGCACTGATGTCCATAGATCTTCTTCACAGTCAGCCTGGCAGCAGTGTCTGGTTAAGTGACTTGCTCAGTCACACAGTTAGGCAATGGAGGCTGCGGGAATCAAACTTTACACCTTTGGACCACAGGAAACAGCTGATTAACAGCTCCATAATTCTTTAAGCCAACTGCCAAAAAAAATGATTTATTAAGATTAATTAAAGTATGATGAGATGGTACCAAAACTCAGACAACAAATACAATTTCCTCTTATAATAATTTGACTCAAAATTAGAATTTTGGTTAGACGAATTTTGGAAATAATTACAAATCCAAGCTTTTACCTGTGGTTCAAATAAATGTCCAGTATTGCTGATTAGATAAAAATATGATGCCTAATTAAATACAGTTGTGTACCTTCTATATCTCTTTCCCTGACCAGTGTCGATGAAATACTGCTATCAGAGTTAAAGCATTCACATTTAATTATTTGCATTCTATTTACCTAGATGTAATTTACAGATTTTAAGGCAATATGGCTAGAATTCAAATTGCTTTTAGGCAAATGTACTAATGTCTCAGACTGTGACAGTCTCAAGTGGTCTGTATGTGACAAGTATATTTGATGCAAACTGCAGGGCATGTAAGTTGTGCACTACTCCTACCAATTACTGAATTTTAAGAATTATATTAAAAGATTTGAAGGCTTTCTACTTAAAAAAACATATTGGATAACAACTTTTATTATAAAATACATAGTTGTTTGTAATAGTACTTTTCACGATTTCATTTCACTCTTTAATTTTGTATTTGCCTAATCATCATTCCCTGCAAAGCACACATGTTCTAAGGTCTATGTATCATAAATATGTAATTATAATTATGTATGCAAGTATGTGTTATAATATTATTTATTTTATTTATTTATTGCATTTGATTACCGAGGTAGTACACTGGGCCAGAAGAACCCATTTTCAGCAGAGGTCCGGGGAGAAAAGCTCCACATTTAACACATACAGACAAGAAATATGCTACAATAATACAAAATATATAATACAACAGCAGCAAATACAACAACATTATGATTGCATACACTAAACTATTGACAGAGGTAAAACTGGAGATGAACATTATGATTATTTACAATAGATTGGTAACAGCAGGTGGATTGGAGACAAACAGTGAGGAAATAGCATATAGTCATGGGTTGAAACTACAAAATAAAGGTAAATTATTGAATAAATAATATTCATTATTATATTCATTCAAAATATATTGAGTAAATATTGAATAAGATAAGTAGCAGAGAAAGAAAAACAGTGTGGTAATATAGGTGCATTGCAGACTCAAAGTGAGAGGAAAAATGAGTTGGGGTGGTTGAGAGAAAGGGAGATTAGAGTGGCTATAGAGAGAAGAGGAGAAAGATAGTGAGAGGGTCAAGTTATGTGGTATTTAGTAGAGGTGCAAGCGCATAACCATGTAATATTTAGCAATATGCCTGAACTGAATAGTGGCAGTTATTCAAAATATAGTTGTCATCTTCACTGGTTCGCACATACCCACTGTGTTTCACTTATGTGTGCTATTTCCTTACATTTCACTTATGTAA